>NW_020664561.1:15300116-15340759 GCF_002925995.2 Terrapene triunguis | reverse complement strand
TCCCCATACACGTTAACAGACTTTTCCAGTAGCTGTACTGGCCGCGATTGCCAGGGCAAATTAATCATTAATCATTAAACATGCTTGCTTTTAAACCATGTGTAATATTTACAAAGGTACACTCACCAGAGGTCCCCTGTGTGCCCCCAGGGTCTTGGGTGAGTTCGGGGGTTACTGGTTCCAGGTCCAGGGTGATAAACATATCCTGGCTGTTGGGGAAACCGGTTTCTCCGCTTCCTTGCTGCTGTGAGCTATTTACATTATCTTCATCCTCATCTTCCTCGTACCCCGAACCCGCTTCCCTGTGTGTTTCTCCAGTGAGGGACTCCTAGCACACGGTTGGGGTAGTGGTGGCTGCACCCCCTAGAATGGCATGCAGCTCCGCGTAGAAGCAGCATGTTTGCGGCTCAGCCCCGGACCTTCCGTTTGCTTCTCTGGCTTTGTGGTAGGCTTGCCTTAGCTCCTTAATTTTAATGCGGCACTGCTGTGCGTCCCTGTTATGGCCTCTGTCCTTCATGGCCTTGGAGACCTTTTCTAATATTTTGCCATTTCGTTTACTGCTTCGGAGTTCAGCCAGCACTGATTCATCTCCCCATATGGCGAGCAGATCCCGTACCTCCCGTTCTGTCCATGCTGGAGCTCTTTTGCGATCCTGGGACTCCATCACGGTTACCTGTGCTGATGAGCTCTGCGTGGTCACCTGTGCTGTCCACGCTCAGCAAACAGGAAATGAAATTCAAACATTCGCGGGGCTTTTCCTGTCTACCTGGCCAGTGCATCTGAGTTGAGAGTGCTGTCCAGAGCGGTCACAATGAAGCACTGTGGGATAGCTCCCGGAGGCCAATAACGTCGAATTCGTCCACACTAACCCAATTCCGACCCCCTAAGGCCGATTTTATTGCTAATCCCCTCGTCGGAGGTGGAGTAAAGAAACCGGTTTAAAGGGCCCTTTAAGTCAAAAGAAAGGGGTTCGTCGTGTGAACGTGTCCAGGCTTAATTCGATTTAACGCGGCTAAAGTCGACCTAAACTCGTAGTGTAGACCAGGCCTGAGTGTGCCCCAACCCACTCCTGCCAGACCAGGTAGTACTTTTCCTGCAATGGCTCCTCCTGCCTGCTAGGTGCCACTGTGGCAATGCGCATAGGAACCGAGAGTAGGGAGACACTCCCCTGTGTTCTCAATGCCCTCCCAGTTGATGTCCAGGCAATGATGAGGAGAAAGCAGCCAAAAATAATGAAGGGGTGCGAAATGGAGGGCGAGGGGTTGAGAAGCCAGGAGCTGGGGGAGGGGGTCAGGATGGAGGAGAGGGGGCTGGATTAGATCAGAGAGGAACAGTCAGGGTAGGAGCAGAAGGGTCTAAACACTGGGTTTCACAGCAGTTTGCTAAGTGTGTGTCTCATCCATCACATCTCTAGTCCACACAGAGCATAACAGCCTACTACTGCTGCCAGAGACATCTTTAGTTTTTAGTGCTGGAGGTCAGTGCTGTGGCTCGAAAGGCTCTATACCTTCTGATGATCCAAGTTGGTACTCAACATGGTTTCCATGTGATGGAATTTGTTTGTTTGTTTTTTTGTTTTTTATTTAGGAAATTACATCCAAAATAAACTACATTAAATTAAGGCTAAGGTTGCAAAGTCAAGCACTCAAAAGTTAGGGAATGCCAGAAGTAAGGTTGCCCATGTAACCTTAATCCAGCCCCCTTGTAATTAAAGGCTGTATGATAAGGCATATGCACATGATCACATACTATTTTTCCCCAGGATCCAGGCCTCATTCAGTGAATGGATAAGTGTTAAATATTTCTTGTTATTCTCCTCATTCCAAATGTAGCCCAATGCATTATTTACTGCACACCATCCAAACCCTGCACCGAATACAAAATTATTAATTTCTTCCTGGGTGTTTCTACGGTGCCTCACCAGACTACCTAACTGTTTCATAAACACTTAACTCCTATCTCCACAGCGGCACTGGGAGGTTAGGTAGTGATATTATCCACATTTTACTGCTGGGGAAGTGAGGCACCGAGATTAAGGCCAAAAGCGTTCACGAATTTTGGCCACCCAACTTGAGACTTCTCAGACTTGGCAATTAGCATCACTTTACTAGTTCAAAGTGCTGTAGAAAAGCTACCTAAACTAAGCATATTAGCATCCCGATGAGTTAAGGAGTATTATTCCCAATTAAGAAGACAAAGCTGAGGCATTTTGTTCCCTTCAGTTGCTCTCATTTTGGTAGAGTCCCCACATAACATACTTGAAAGTAGGTGTGGGGGTTTTTTTTTTTGGCTGTTGAGATGAGTTCCTGTCTGCATCCTGTAAAACTTGCCCATACCGGTATTGCCCTAGCCTCTTCTTTTGTCATTCAGTGTTTCACTCATTCTAAAGCAATATGCATTTCCTCACCTTTTGGGGGCGAAGCCAGACTTTGAGGCACCTGCTCCCCTACTTGGTGTAAACTTTGCTTGTGCCAATCAGAAACGAACACAAACAGGTTTTGGGCCCCGTCCCCTATGACACTTCTATGATGTCATAGTTGGTACTTTATGGGCTGCCTGCCATGTGCAGGCAGGGAGAGGAGAAAGAAAAACGAATCCTGTGTATCCTGTGTACACCCGTAACCGAGTCTGATCACCTCGAAGCCTCTCTCTCAGCTCACGTGTTTCAGAGTTTCTACGTTTGCCGGTCGTTATGCGTTGGTTTGTATTTGTAAGTATGTTATTACTAATTGCTGCATCTTTGTTTATAAATATTGTTAGTAGATATTTTAGTCATTGTGTGTTTTAAGTTTCATTAACTCTATTAGCTAATCAAACGCTGCTCCCTTACCCCTTGTAATTCTCCCCAATAAAACTTTAAATTGATTAATTTTAGTTGTGTGTGTGTGTGTGTGTGTGTGTGTGTGTGTGTGTCTGCGGTTTGCATCGTGACCCATACTCTCCTTGCATCCCTTACCAATATAGTCTATTGCCATGTGCAGCCTGGTAAATAACAGGCCTGCATTTTCTTTCGCCCCTGCGTGCCCGTGGCAATCCACATTGGCGTCCATTTAAAAAACATGAATAGACTGGCAATTTTACAGAGGGGAGACTGTTGTATCACAACTGGCATGGAGAAATAGCAGCTTTTGGAATACTATTCTATCATACAGCACCTTGTCCGTGGATCGTCAGCAGGGATGGAACCCCCGATCTGCAGCTTCAAGGCACCTGTCTCTCCCACTTGAACTAAAGAAGTAATGCCAGTAGATTCTTATCCTGTGTGGACTCAAAATCCCTCCCTGTTTTTATTTGAACAGAAATCTCTGTACCCCAACTCACTTAGCTGGGGTGTTAAATTTCTACTATAAATCACAACTCCCATCAGTGTCTTTATAAATACATATACTATCTCCATTTTGTTTTTTAATTCTCTGAAAAGTGAGGGAAGGGGAGAGTGTTTTGGCTGCTTCTTTCCTTGGTGGTAACAGTTTTATATTCTAAAAGCTATTCTAACTTGCACCTTGTTCTCTGTGTATTGCTGGATGCCACTTTAAAGACCTTTCTAGTTACATTATTTTCAGTCTGACTCTGAGAGAGTTAACATCATGCCTGTTTTTCTGTGCAGACATAAAGATTTCGCTAGGATCTGTTATCCCTCCCACTGTAAGAAATCTTCAGCAAGGTTACATCACTAAAGCCTTTTATGTCCCCACTGAGGCAAGCCCTAGTTCTTTTCATCTTTCCTTCTGTCAAAACTGTCCAGTGTAATATTCTGTTTCCCTGCCCTGTGCTCCTCCAAGGTATGTAAGATGCTCTAAAGGAAGGGGAAAGCATCATCTATTTTGAGATGGGCCCAAACCAAAACCCATATCTGAACAGTGAACACTCCCAAATCTAGGATTTATGGAAACAGAACTGGAACCAAATCTGAATTTTGCAAAGGATACGTGTGTTATTTTTTTGTATATATTCTAAAATAAACTGACCAAAAATCTGAATCCAAACCCCCCTGAACCATGGAGAGCTTAATCTGATCTGATTTTTTGAGACTTGGACTCATCTCTAAAAAACAATGCAAGTTGCTTTAATACCTCCTACAGTAGCAAGCTGTTTCTCTTTTTCCAGTGTCTCCAGATGGCATTGAAACTTTTAGGGATTGTTTTTTATTTGTTTGTTTATTTTTGAAAGATTTCCCATACTTCTTCCCTAATCAGTCTGTTTCTGTGTCTTTCCACTTAAAAATATATTCTCTCTAGTTCTCATTTTTAGGCCTAGGTTCTGAATGTGCCTGTACTGCATTATGTGTGTCACTTATTATTAATGTCATTGCTGAAGTTATCTGAGGTTTTCTTGGTCTGTTGTCATTCCTCCTATTCCCAGTATAATTTTCAAATATGCAAAGGTCTCTGAGTCAGTATCATGATCTCAGTTGCATGCATGTAGAACCAACCCCAAGAATGGCTTATTTTAGTGCTATCCTCTTTCCCGTTGGAAAATATGTCATTGATTTAATTATCAATCGAATGCATTTTATGTCTGTATTTTTAGGATTTTTAAATTCATTTTAGGCTCCTTATTCTTAAAATATATAATCCCATATCTTTGACAGACGGGTCCAATAGGGTTTGTCTCAACTAGATATGAGCTTGAATCAAAACCCAGATTCTAGGATTCTTGAAATTTAGGAAAAATAGGAGTCAGAGCTGAACTCTGGGAGTTAGGGCAGTCTCTGATCTCTGCATCTGGTCCAGATGCGTTATTCATTGTGGAGCAGTGGTAGCCATTCCATGGTTAAGGTTGAAGCTACCTTCCCATTTAAAAATCCATTTTTAACCCTCTTCCAAACAGAAATGTTCCTGAAATCTCTCAAGCTACATTTCATTCAGGCTGGAAATGTTTTCAGAAGTTTGGTTTAAAAAAAAAAAAAAAAAAAAAAAAAGAGAAAAGCCTTTTTTTCAAACCACCATCATTTTAAAACGTCTCTTTTCTGGTTTATCTCCTAAATGGCTTGGCCTAGAAACTCTCAACTTGTTGTTTTTTGGCCTTGTTGAGAAGTGCTTGTCAGTAATTTTAGGGTGTTAATGGAAAAATTACAAAGATTATTTGGAGAATCCAAATCTCTTGGCTCTGGAAAAAAACAACAACAGGGCTGGACAACTTGTAAGAATGAACTTCATTGCAATATTTCAGGTAATTCCTGCTTCTAGGCTTACTGAAAATAGTGCAAGAACAACCTTCCTCGTGGTATGTCAGTGCTTAGGGTCTGTCCCAGACAGTGTAAAGCCCGCAAGAAAAGGTAACGTTTCTCACAGGTGCTTGAACCTCCAAAATGTGATTGTTAGAGAGTTTGGTTAAGGTTCAGGAACTGAGTCTCATTTGATCTGAACCACTTTGCTTCTCCCTGTTCCTTATTCATTTCGGGCGCAAGACGTGCCTTCTAGCAGTTAAACCACAGGACTGAAAATACGTTATTCTGGATTCTAATATCATCTGTCACTGATGCACTGCATATCCTTGAGCAAGTCATCATTTCTCTGTGTCTCGGCTACCCATTTGTAGAGATGTAACAGGACAAAGTGCTTGCTCTTCTGAGGAGCACTTTGGGGTCCTTGGGTGGATGATACCTTAGCAGTATCAAGTATAACTTCCTAAGAAATTGGGGTGAAATCCTGGCCCTATTGAAGTTACTGGCAAAACTCCGACTGACTTTAATGGGGCCAGGATTTCCCCCTTGGTTTTTATGTAGAACACAATCCCCCCTTCACTTGTAAAAGCAAGTATAAAAGAGTTGCTCATAAATATCCTCCTTCCCTGCATACTCCACCTTCTGCCGTTTTGTGGCATGTTATCTATCTTAGGAGGGATAATCCTTTCCTGGAATAGTCCACTAATATTTTTTTAAGCACTGATTTGGCTCTGATTTTTGTGTGTGTATATCTTGATTTTAGTACGGCTTTTGGCACAGTTCAACATGATACTCTTGTAAGGAAACTAGAGTAATGTGGTCAAGATGAAATTATTATTGTTGTTGTTCTTGTGTGCGCCTGTTTGCTCTGTGTGCTATATTGATGCCCAGTGGGGGAAAGGGGAATGTTTGCTCTCAGGGCAGGCTGGGAGACTTAGGAGTGGACATCACCTAGCTGTGTCTGGGCCTCAGAATCCCATATCAGTGAAGCATCTGAGACGACATTGGCATCTAGCAACCAATGACCCAGAGAGATAAAGATTTCCTCATCTCTCAGCAGGGAAGCTGAGCAACATCTCCTAGCTTGAGAACAAAGGACTGGGAGGTGGGGAATAAGAATTGGTTGCTGGAAGGAGTCAGGGCTCTCACCTGGAATCTGGCCAAGGAGGTCGGTCAGAGAGAGACAGAGTCTGAACAATGGAGTTTAACTGGGAGGGCATATATAGTGAAGTCCTTTAGGAGTCAGTCCTGGGTCCATTACTAGTCAATATTTAATTACTTGGATAATGGAGTAGAGAGTCTGCTTATAAAATTTGCAGAAGACACTAAGCTAAGAGGGGTTGCTAGCACTTTGGAGGACAGAATTAGAATTCAAATTGACCTTTACAAACTAGAGAATTTATTGAATTTCATTATGTTAATTTCAGACCAAATCAACAAAACGAAATTCAACCAAAACAAAGGCAAAGTACTTCACTTAGAATGCAAAATCAAATGCACAACTACAAAATGTAGAATAACTGGCTAGGGGGCTGTATTGCTGAACAGGATATGGGGGTTTTAGTGGATCACAAATTGAATGAGTCAACAATTTGATGCAGTTGCAAAAAAGGCTAATATTCTGGGGTTATTAACAGGAGCATTTTATGTAAGACCTGGGAAGCAATTGTCATGTTCTACTTGGCACTAGTCAGGCCTCAGCTGGAGTACTGTATCCAATTCTAAGTGCCACACTTTAGGAAAGATGTGGGCAATGGAGAGAGCTCAGAGAAGAGCAACAAAAATCATAAAGGTTTAGAAAGTCTGACCTATGAGGAAAGGTTTTTTTTTGTTTTAAAACTGGGCATGTTTAGTCTTAAGAAGACTGAGTGGGGAACCTGATACGTCTACAGATCTGTTAAGGGCTGTTAGAAGGAGGATGATCAATTGTTCTCCGTGTCCACTGAAGGTAGGACAAGAAGTAATGGGCTTAGTCTGCAGCAAGGGAGAGTTAGGTTAAATATTAGGAAAAACTTTCTAACTAGAAGGGTCGTTAAGCTCTGGAATAGGCTTCCAAGGGAGGCTGCAGACTCCCTATCATTGGACGTTTAAGAACAGTTTGGACAAACACCTGTCAGGGTTAGTCTAAGGCCAGGTCTACACTAACACCCCAATTCGATCTAAGGTACGCAACTTCAGCTACGTGAATAACGTAGCTGAAGTCGACATACCTTAGTTCGAATTTACCGCGGTTCAGACGCGGTCCACACACGGCAGGCAGGCTCCCCCGTCGACTCCGCGGTACTCCTCTCGCTGAGGTGGAGTACCGCAGTCGACGGCGAGCACTTCCTGGTTCGAATTATCGCGTCCACACCAGACGCGATAAATCGAACCCGGAAGTTCGATTGCCAGCCGTCGAACTACCGCGGTAGTGTAGACAAGCCCTAAGTTTACTTGGTTCTACCTTAGTGCAGGGGACTGGACTTGATGACTTTGTGATGTCCCTTCTAGCCCTACATTTCTATTTTATGCTTGATTTAGGGCTTTGGAGCTGCATGCATCTAATTCCTCCATATGCAGATCTTTAACTCATCAATGTATTTCTCTCTCCTTTTGCCATTCCTTATACATTTGCTAACATGAACTGTTTAAAGTAAGTAATACTGTTTAAAGTAAGAGATTAAACTTTTCATAGGGTCAAATCACCCACTGCCTCTCTATGAAGGCATTCCTCCTTCTCCCTGCCTTTCTGCACCAACCCTCTGTTTGCTCCCTCATTGCTTGGGAACCTCCCAGAGCAGCTGTGCCAGAATTCTCTACGGCTGGGGTTCCATGACCTTTGGGGTTGGAGCCAAGAAAAGCTGTTAACTGCATCATTGCGTCTGATGCATTAACTGCTGCTGAATCCCATCTGCATCTCTCCTAGCATAGCTGTAGGGCTTGGGGAGGTGAATGTCAGATGACAGTAAGGAAGCTTAATGCATAATTCATATATATACCATTGGGAATGAAGGCAGAGCCAAATCTCTCAAAGCCATAATGTTTGTTTCTTAGTTTTAATTACAATCAGCAGCTTGCAAGCCACTGTGCAGTGTCATGTTTCTATGGAGAAGTACAGAGGGACAGCTCCTTTGTGTTCCCTCTTCTGCAGATCCCAGGGATCTACCGGGGATGGCTCTCCTCTGGGCTCCCTCACCCTTTTCAATCTGGGGGTAGAGTGTACAAGGTTGCCTTTATAGTATTTGTACTTTTCTCATGAGTACCTCCCCAGGAGTGAGACCCTCTGACCAAGCAGTCCTAAGCAATCTAGCCACCATGGGAAGTGTGTGTTTAAGGAGCTTATACTTAATGTATATTAAAACTCAAATGCTTTTTCATGCTGCAGTGCAGAGGTGGCATTCTCAGAGCTGTTTGCAGCACTGTGCTGGGAACCAAGGAGAGGTGGGTTGGTAACCTGAATGTGTGGCTTAAGATTTAAAAAAAATTAGTGGCTATTTTTTGGCTATTATTTAATAGATGTGGTCTAGCAGGTGCCACATATTAAGCATGCCCAAATGAAAGGAGATCAAGTGGATGGAGATAGGAATAAGCGTGAGTAAGGAAAACTATAAAGAAGCAGCTGTAAAGAGGCAAGTAAAATATAAGAGTTACTGTGGGAGTGGGGAGCTCCCAGCAAGAGGATTAAAACTAAGCAAACTAATCTAGGAAGCAGGGTAGAAAACTCAGAGTGATCAAATAATGTGACTCCAAGGGATTCTGTGCAATGTCTCTGTGTAGGAGAAAAGAATGATTAATTATTCAAATGTTCCAGCAGTTATAGGAATCAACAGAAGTTTTGCCTGAGAGGAATGCAGGATTTAACTCTGTGGGAATAAAGGAACACACACAAATATCACTATCCCAAACAGAATTTCTATATTCTGAAAGGTGAGAAGAGCCAGAGACTCAAGTTCATGAGGGACCTCACTACTGCCAATTTGTTGTACATGGGAAGCCTCAGATTTTGTGATTTATTCATAGATTATAAACTCAGAAGGGACCATTGTGATCATCTAGTCTGACCTCCTGCATAACACAAGTCATAGAACTTTCCTAAAATAATTCTGAGAGCACATCTTTTAGAAAAGCATCCAATCTTGATTTTAAAAATTCAGTGATGGAGAATCCACCACAATTCTTGGTAAATTAGTCCAATGGTTAGTTACTCACCATTAAAAATGTACACCTTATTTCTATTCTGAATTTGTCTAACTTCCAGCCATTGGATCATGTTATACCTTTCTCTGCTAGGTTTAAGAGCCTATTATTAAACGTTTGTTCCCCACGTAGGTACTTAGAGACAGTAATAAAGTGACCCCTTCACCTTCTTAGATTGAGCTTCTGGAGTCTATCACTATAAGACATGTTTTCTAACTCTTTAATCATTCTTGAGGCTCTTCTCTGAACCCTCTCCGGTTTATCAACAACATGCTTCTTGAATTGTGGGCAGCAGAACTGGACACAGTATTCCAGGAGCAGTCATACCAGTGCCAATCATTGAAGTAAAATAACCTCTCTCTACTTCTCTACTTGATATTCCCCAGTTTATGAATCACAGGATTGCAATAGTTCTTTTGGCCACAGCATCACACTGGAAGCTCATGTTCAACTGATTATCCACCGCAGTCCCCACATCTTTTTCAGACACACTGCTTCCCAGGATAAAGTTCCCCATCCTATAAGTATTGCCTATGTTCTTTGTTCCCAGATGTATACGTTTACATTCAGCCGTATCAAAATGCATATTATTTGCTTGTATCAGGTTTACCAGGCAGTCTAGATCGTTCTGAATCAGTGACCTGTCCTCTTCATTATTTACCACTCATCCAATTTTTGTGTCATCTGCAAACTTTATCAGTGATTTTTTTTCTTTCAGGTTAAATAGAATAGGGCCAAGAATCAATCCCTGCATGATCCTACTGGAAACACATCCACTCAATGACTATTCCCTGTTTACAGTTAGCCACTTTTTAAATCCATTTAGTCTGTGCCATGTTAATTTTATATGCTAGTTTTTTAATCAAAATGTCATGCGGCACCAAGTCAAATGCCTTACAGAACTCTAAATATATTACTCCAACAGTTACCTTTATCAACCAAACTTGTAATCTCGTCAATAAAAAACATTCAAGTTAGTCTGACAGATCTATTTTCCATAAACCCATGTTGATTTGCATTAATGACATTACCCTCCTTTAATTCTTTATTAATTGAGTCCTGTATCAGCTGCTCCATTATCTTGCCCAGGATCAATGTCAGGCTGACAGTCTTATAAGTACCCGGGTCATCCTATTTACCCTGTTTTAATAATTAGTACATTAGCTTTTTTTCAGGCTTCTGGAACTTCCCTCGTGCTCCAAGACTTATTGAAGATCAACATGAATGGTCCACAAAGCTCCTCACCCAGCTCTTTTAAAACTTTTGCATGCAAGTTATCTGGACCTGCTGATTTTAAAGTGTCTAACTTTAGTAGCTTCTGTTGAACATCCTCCAGAGATGATAGTGGAATGGAAAGGGTGTTATCACCATATGATGAGACTGCATCATCTGTTTTTTTCCAAATCCGGAACTGAAATATTTATCAAACACCTGTCTTTTCTGCATCATTATTGATAATTCTACCATTTCCATGTAGTAATGGACCAATGCCATCATTAGGATTGTTTTTGTTCCTTCTCGGCTCTCTGAGCTCTGGTCAAGTGTAGGTAGTCTCTTGGTCTATCCAAGGCCGTGATCAAGTGTCTTGATGTTTTTGGTCTTTTGGCCTCGAGATGAAAACCTTGTCTTTGTTTCTGGGACCTTGAAGTGAAAAAATTCTCTAAGTTATATCTTTAAAAAACTCCTTATTGTCCTTAACTCTGCTGGCCATAGACATCTCCTTGTGTCCCTTGGCTTCCCTTATCAATTTCTTACAATTCCACATTTGATTTATATTCATTACTATCAACTTCCCCTTTGTTAAAAAACTTTTTTTATTGTTTTACAGCTGCTTTCGATTCCCCTCTAAACCATGTTGTTGTTTTAACTAATGCAGCCTTCTTCCTCAATTGTGGCTTTTGGGGCATCTAATAAGGTATTCTTAAATGATTCCCAATTATTATCCACATTTTTCTGATTATATTCTTCCTCCCACCTGATTTGGCTCATAATTGTTTTCAGGTTTGTGAAACTGGCCCTATTAAAGCACTGTGTGTGTGTGTGTGTGTGTATTGTGATAGACCCAGACCAGTTGGGTACAGCAGAGTAGTAGAAGGCAGATATACTGGCCACTGGATAAGCAGTTTTCTGTTCCCTGACTGACCAGAGCAGGGGCTGCTCCAGGATAGGGTGGACACATGACTCCAGTTAACCTGCAAAGAGTCAGGTGAGGCTGTTAAGCTAATGTGAACACCTGACTCTAAGGCCCCTCTGATAGTATAAAAAGGCTTACTCCAGTCAGGCCAAATGAAGCCAGAGGAGAGGAAGTGCGGCTGAAGGGCTGGGTAGTGAAGACACCATCAAGCCACTGGAAAGGGAGCCCTAAGCTAAGGGTGAAGAAGGCGTTAAGAGAGAGAAGCGGGAGAACTGTAGGGAAGTGGCCCAGGGAAGTGTAGCAGCTCTGGCAGTGAAAGGTTGGCTGCCAACAGCTGCTGCCATTAGGGTCCCTAGGCTGGAACTCCGAGTAGAGGGTGGGCCCGGGTTCCCCCCAACCCACGACTACAGAAACACCTCCTGGGAGGGGAAGACAGGTACCTGTCAGGACAGGAGGCTAAACTGTTCTGAACAAACCTGTTGGGACAACAGAGACTGTGGGAGTTCTCTCACCAACCTCCTTGCTGGCTTATGATGAAAAGGGCTCAGTAGACTGTAACCCTGGCCCTAGAGAGAGAAGGGCTATGTGCAGGGTTGCAGTGAGCCTCTGAGGCTAGCATAAACCACCTGGAAGCATGGGACCCACAGGGACAAGGGCGGAGCTCTGCCACTATAAAATATATATATTTTACTGGTCTGGACTTTATTCTGCTTGCATGCTATAAATGTGATGAAGTCTTGATCACTTGTACCTAAGCTACCATTAACTTTTTAGTTCTGTGATCCGTTCCTCTTCATCTGTTAGGACAAAGTCTAATATAGAATTCCCCTGGGTTGGCTGCAGCACTTTGAGTTAAGAAATTGTCATCTATATTGTTTAGAAATTCCAACGATGCTTTAGTACTGGCAGCATGAGACCTCCAGAATACATCACTCAAATTGAAGTCCCCCATGATCAGAGGGTTTTGTTGTTTTGGTTCCCCCCACCCCCATATTGTAGATAGGCATGTAAGGAAGCGGTCATTTTGTTCCCTAGTGAGATTTGGTGCTCTGTAGCAGATGCTAGCCAGTGCCCCATCTTGTACTCTATCTGTTAGAACACTGATCCATAAGCATTCAGGATCACTGTCTTCCAAGTTATCAGTGACTCGGAAACTGGTAATGCCATTTTGGACATGAAGAGCCACTGGCTCTTCCCTTTTGCTCACTGATCCTTCCTAAATAAGTGTTAACCATTGATTTTAACATTCCAGTTGTGTGAAACATCCCACCAGGTTTCAGGAGTACCAACTAGATTGAATTTATGCTCATAAATGAGCAATGCCAGTTCCTCTCATTTGTTACCCCAATGTTAGGAACCTGGGTATAGGCAATTCAAGAATTTCTTCATGTCCTTCGGTTCCTTGATTTATTTTGTTTTCGAATCCTCAATTTTGTGCTAACTGAGTGCTAATATCTTCCTTCATTTTACCCTCCTCTTCTGCTATTAGTTTAACCCCCTGCTGACTACTCTAGCCAGACTATCCCATGGAGATCGGTTCCCCTCCTACTAAGGAGGAGGCCAGCCAAAGCATACTTCTCCCTCTCCTCAGAGAAGATGGACCAAAACCAAAGGTGATGGTACAAAACCAAATTTCTACACCACTCACCTAGCCAGTGGTTCATTTCCAGAATCTTCTGCCTTCTGTCTTCCTTTGCTTGTGGAACAGGAAGCATCTCAGAGAAGATGGCTTGGATGAGCAGCAGTACAAGGCCCTAAGATAGAGAGAAATGAGTGCCTATGCATTCAGAGGAAATCTTTCCCTTCTTATATGGAGCACAAGCCCTTAAATTCTGCAGAAGTAATGCAGTTCCACTGAATGTGAAAGTGGGGGCGACCACTGAGCAGTCAGGCAGGGGTGAGGACCTCCTCTGTGTACTGTGCCTCAGCATGGGTTGGGTATGGCTGTGAGTGGGCATGGCTAGTGAATCCATGGTGAGCACAATAGGAGGAGTCTGAGGCTACAGTATGACCAAGTAGTTGCTTTATAGGTGCTCTGTAAGTTGGGAACAGGATTCTGTCCTCCCCACCCACCCGCATCCCTCAGGTCAATAGCACAAAACATATGTACTTGGGCTGTGCCTGGCTGTCACTCCTGGATGCCTCCACCAATCAGAAGTCTGGAATGATGCACTAGCAGGGAAAATTCATGGCATCCTTTGCAGCCTGGAGTCTCCTCAGGATAGTCTGTCTATTCATTACATAATTCCATGCAGACTTTTACTAAGACAAGGTGGATTTCAGGTTAGCTATATGATGAATAACATGGTGCTTAAAAAAAGAGAGAGAGAAGACTTGGCATCTCCACCAGTCTAAAGGGATTATGCAAAGAGCTAGTATCACTGCCACCAAGTGGTGCAAGTACCTCTTGAATAATCATTTCAAATCCTGCCTTAAAGGAAATGAGCTGGGTTCCATCCTAACCCTCTTTTCCCCAGTTGATCTGTCTCACATATCTACCACATGACTTCTCAAAGTGGCTAGTAGATGCACAAGGGATGTCCAGGATGGGTATAACTGGAAGCATGGGAGCTCAGCCCTGGAATAGCAAGGGATGCTGTATGTAAAGTCTCTGGTTGACAGAATTGTGTGGGCACATAGGCATAGATTAGAAGGAACTGCTGCAGATTTGGGTGGCTGTGCTCTTTCAAAGATGTGTGGCAATCCAGGCAGCCTGATAAGCACCAGACTACCTTTCTCTTGCTTAATTTTCTGCCAGCAAACTAACTCTCAATTTAAATTAGTCCCATTATTGTTTTATTCTTGCATACAGATACTGCTAATTTGAGGGAAACTGTCCACCTGTGGTCACTGAACTGTGTAGCATTGGCAGTGCCAAAGGTTAATACTCTTAAGCATCACATGTGCTAATGGGAATAGGAAAACCCTTCTCTTGGCATTCCAGAATATTAATCACTGAACTGTTTTGGTAATATATGAACTGCTACATTCCAGTATCATCTGTGCTAGTGCTGAAATAACTCCAGACACTTTAGCATAACAATAGAACGTTTATAGAATCATAGGACTGCAAGGGACCTCGAGAGGTCATCTAGTCCAGTCCCCTGCACTTATGGCAGAACTAAGTATTATATAGACCACCCCGAAAGGTGTTTGTCTAACTTGCTCTTAACTTCCAATGATGTTCCAAGCTTCCACAACCTCCCTAGGCAATTTATTCCAGTACTTAACTTCCTGTCAGGGTGGTTTTTCCCTAATGTCCAACCTAAACCGTCCTTGCTGCATTTTAAGCCCATTGCTTCTTATCCTACTCTCAAAGGTTAAGAACAAGAATTTTTCTCCCTCCTCCTTGTAACAACCTTTGATGTACTTGAATAGTGTTATCATGTCCCCTCTCAGTCTTCTCTTTTTCCAGACTAAACAAACCCAATTTTTTTCAATCTTCTCTCATAGGTCATTTTTTCTAGACCTTTAAATAAATCTCATCCTTTTCTGTGCTATTGTTTTATAATAATATTCCACAACTATGGAAAATGTCTTTAAAAATTCCTATTTGAAAGGGAAAAGGAAAAATGTTACTCTTTATAACCAGACTCCTCCTATTTACATGTAATAAATGCAGAATCAAAGGACAAGCCTTCCATATTGTATCTGCAAAATATGCAGTCAAGTGACAGGAGTATTTAGAACTATTTTATTGAGGGAGGAAATACATGTATGTAGACTTTTTTCATCCCAAGGCATTTCAGAAAGACTGTGGGCCTGATCACTGTTGAGCACTGGGAGTCTTGCTGAAGTGGGAGTGCATCTGCCAAGCATCACTTGGAATAGCTTGTTAAATAGTTTTGGTTTGTTTTTAATCTTTTTGTCAAATCAAAAAATGTCATTGAAATCAAATTGTTTTTGCAAAAAAAAACATTTTTGCAACTGTATTTGGGATGGACAATACCAGTCCGTCTTTCTATTTTCCATGTGGAACATAGGACTTTTCCTTCCATCTTTACCAGTCTCCTGCTTTGATTCATCCCATGTAATTTTCTGGGACGAATCAATCAATCACTTTCGATTCTGTTTCTATTGTGTGTTTCCATGTTATCCTTGGCCTACCTCGTTACCTCTTGCTGTGGGTGTTCCAGTCTAACTCTTGTCTTATGTTATTCATAAGGCCCTACCAAATTCACGGCCATGAAAAACATGTCACGGACTGTGAAATCTGGTCTTTTGTGTGCTTTTACCCTATACTATACAGATTTCATAGTGAAGACCAGCATTTCTCAAATTGGGGGTCCTGACCCAAAAGAGTTGCAAGGTTATTTTAGGGGGATTGCGGTATTGCCACCCTACTTCTGGGCTGCCTTCAGAGCTGGGTGGCCAGAGAACAGCGGCCATTGGATGGGTGCCCAGCTCTGAAGGCAGTGCCCCATCAGCAGCAGTGCCGAAGTAAGGGTGGCAATAGCATACCATGCCACTCTTGGCTGTGTCTCTGCCTTCAGAGCTGGGATCCCAGCCAGCAGCTGCTGCTCTCCAGCTGCCCAGCTCTGAAGGCAGCACTGCCACCAGCAGCGCAGAAGTAAGGGTAGCAGAACTGCAACCATCCCTACAATAACCTTCAGACTCTCCCCACCACCCCCGCAACTTCTTTTTGGATCAGGACCCTTACAATTACAGCACCATGAAATTTCAGATTTAAATAGCTGAAATCATGAAATCTACTATTTTAAAAATCCTATGACCGTGAAATTGACCAAAATGGAGCATGAATTTGGTAGGGCACCTAGTTATTCAGGACTTTCCTTCATGTATATCCTAGCCAGCTCCATTTTTTTATCCATAATTTCCTGTCCTATTGGTACAATACCAATGGTGATATTTTAAAGCAAGCTACCCAGAAATGTAAAATTTCATGACTTGAAGGTTCGCAGCTGGGCCTTCAGTTTTAGCTCATCCACAACACTCCCACTTGTCATTTGGAATTCTACATGAATGACAGGCACAAGTCAATAGCATAAAACGCCTGCCTGATTATTCACATACTTCAGCAATTCATCTCCCTGCAAAAACAACCCCATAATACCAACATACCTGCCTATAAGTGGGAACTTGATTCCTTCATCCTTGCCACCAAAAAAGAGGCATGAGAGTGTGCATGAAAGAGAGAGTGAGTGTACCACATTACCCCTACCCCAGTCTTAGAGGTCCCTCTGCAGAACTCAGAGTTAAAAGTTGGCTGAATAGCCAATCACTGTTATGTTGCTATTTTAGGCTCTTCTTGTAAATCCAGGATGTAGGACAACTTTGCATCTTGATTTCCTTCATGGAGTTCAGAGAGGGATGGCTTTGACTGCCTGTTTAGTAAATGCTATGGGAAAATGTTCTGTCTGTCAAGTGACTTAGTTGCTGGCGGATGCCCCTTTGGAGGAGTTTATGCCTCTTCCATCTCCTCTCATTACAAGGATCTTAACAGTGGGAGTGGAAGCAATTGTAAAATTTCAGCCCAAAAGATGACGTCAAACTTGGCATTGAGGGTGAATTTTTCTGGAAAATCCAAGCAAATACAGTTTGGCTCCTTTTGAGAACATGAAGGAGGTGGGGAGGAGTGGAATTACTTTCCCCCTTTAAAAAAAACAATCTTGTGGGTTAAAAATTCAGTGCTGAAGTGGCTAAGAATATAAACAGGATATTTTGCATGGAAAAAATCCTAACTGAGAATGATTTTACGTGTTTCAGTGAAAATTGGTTTTGATTGACAATTAGAGCCTCTGAAAGAAAGAAAAATCACTCTGCCTATGCATAGAACACATTTGCATGGAGTTCTCTCATTTGTGTGCTCAGAAGAGAGGATCTGCATGTGTGGACGGGGGATTTGAAGAACCCCACACTTACCCTCACAAGTTGTGGCGGTGGGGGAAAGGAGGGAAGAGAGGAAGATGGCAAAATGGTACCTTGGAATGAAATGATATAGTTCCAATATCTGGAAACTAGTGTTTAAAAAAACAAAACCCCTTCTACACACCACTGAAAAGCTTGGGAAGATGGACTACTTAGCTTTCCTATGCTGTAGATCACTAGTTTGTATCCCACATGCTGTCATGTCTTAAAATGGACACTTGTTCTTTAGAATCCTCATTCATTCTCTTCCTGTGTGCTTGAATAATATCTGTAAAGTAAGTTTTGGATAGCATGAGTTTAGATAATTTTTTTTTCCATTTCACATTGTATGGGTTTGATTTTGAATATTACTCAGTTTGAGATCGCAGTTTAATCAAACTCAGCAAAAGTTTGGCACTGTTTTGTACCACTGGTCGCATATTTTTCACCCCAAACCATAAATGGGTCCAACTTTGTTTAAACCTTGGCTTAGGTTCCTTCAAATGAAACTTCCTGAAAAGGTGTTTGTGTTTTTTGCTGGACCTCTGTAAACCTGGCCTAGGTTCCAGGTTTATGAAAATCTAAAACCAGGTCAGTTTTCTCTGGATTTGAATTTCATCATAAGTTTTGCACAGCTTTCATCAAGATGTAAGTAAGCTTGCTAGTGGCCATCCTGCTCCCTGGTAGATACATTCTCCACATAGTTTGACACAACTGGCTATTTTTTATGAAGAAAGAGCTAGGACTGCAAAAGCATTAATGTTGCCAGTAAGGACTGAGGTGTATTGATGGAGTTGTAAGAGGAAAGTTAGGGCCAGCTTCGTGGCTGGTTTTTTTTTTTTTTTTTTTTTTTTTAATTCTCGGGGGATATTTAGTGTAAATGAGAGCTTTCCGTTAAATGCATGTGTCTAGCAATCTTATTACAGACCAGAAAGATTCTATGCCAAAACCACATACGCTTTCTTCATGTTATAGTCAACTCATCCTATAACCCATTGCTCTCAAGATTATTATATTGTGCTGGGGCTTAATGAAGATGTATAGGCATCATCCATACTTTGCTGTAATAAATAGGGACCCCTCTGTGAACAACGGCACTGCCATTCACATGAATGGAATTGTGCTTGCTTATAACAAATGTGGAATTTGGCACCAAACATCTATACACCTTCTTTCTTACAGCACATAAAAAGGAGCCACTTATTGGAAGATTTTTAAGGGAAGGAGGCACCTATTGGAAAGAGAAGAATTTACTGGTCTTGGCTATTTGTTTAGAGGATCCCACAGGATTGGAGAGGTGAAATGTGCTTGCTGGATAAAAGAATATTTTGTGGAGCTTAGCTGTAAAGCTTGCCAAGGTCTCCCTTGCTGCATACTCTGTATCCCTTGTGGAGGTGCTGCAATGGACAAATCTACGTGGGACAGTAGAGAGTTTGGAGGACTCTAAACATTACACAGGTTTGTTTTACACATTCTAAGATGTGGAGGAGTCTCCTGTACTCCGTGTCCTGAACAATGTGCTATTCAGCCTAAGTTAGGCATGTTCTGCTGTTCGAAGCTTCCACGAGGCTATGGTTCTTGAGATTACATGATTGCATTATTTAAAATTAAGCAGTGATTGGAAGTCACTACCCCAGGCATCTGTGAAATGGTGATATTCCAGCTCTGAGGGGGAGAGACCCTCATTCATCACAGAAGTCAAGAATTGAAGGGAAATAGGGCTTGTCTACACAGAGACGCAATGCATGGCAAGCCAGCGTGTGCATGTATGGTGCACTAGCTATGGTGCACTAAGTCAGCATGTGGACCTGGCTTGCCATGCACTAAGTCTCTGTGTGGACAAGCCCATAGACTCTGAACTACCAGGCTGGTCTCAATCAGGTTCGAGGCATGTTAGCAAGGTGTGGGTGGGGAAGCTTGCCATGCTGCTGCCCTTGTTGTATCTGTTCTGTGGATGAACACAGGTCTTTAGTATGCTGGACTGTCAGTCTCGCATGTTTCAAAAGCAAACATCACTTAAAGCTGCAGATTTCAAAGTTATAGGACCCTGACACTCATCTAGTCTGACTTCCTGCATTACTCAGGCTGTAGAATTTCCCCTAGTGAGTCACCATTTCATCAGGATTGGGACAGATGGACAGACCCCTCATCCTGCTGTGTAGACCCTGGCCAGACCACAGCACCTGAGTCTCCTCAGCCGCCAGCCAGAGCAGGATATATATTGCAGATTTTAGAAGGCACAGGACTAAACATAAAACCAGTCTGTAGAATAAAGCAAACCCATTCCATTTTTAAAGCTAGAAACCATGACTCAACATCTTTTTAATATGAACAGGTACAGTAATTCTACAGCTACATTCCAACAACAGAGAAAGAAGGGATACAATCACTTCACAGCATTATACTGCTTTTTTCATTTTTGTGTATATATTGGAGACTCCAAAACATTAAATTAGATTGGAAAATAGACTTTTTACAACATGCCAAAATCCCCACAAGTTGGCTCTTGTGCTCCGTTAGCAGAAAGCGCCCTCTGGTGTTGATATGGGGTCAGTACTGTGCAGTTGATACAATGAGTTCTTGTCGCTCTAAAAATTCTCAGCAGGTATGTTTGATTTGACTATTTGTAAACCGTGTAGTATTAAAGTTAAAACTACCATGCACCGTGTGTGGAACAACCTCCAATAGGGATAAGCAATCCTCTGAAGATAACAGACTGGCTTTCTACTCTTGGGGCTTTTACTTCTAAGCCAAGTGCAAACTGTATTGAGGCGGCTGGTATTTTCAGTGGGGCCTCAAGGTGGTAAGCAACAACCCCTCACTTGATTTCAGTGGCAAATGAGATCAGTCCAGAGCAATCCTGGTTTCCAGGAGGGCCCACAGTTGGAAGGAGCAGAAAATTACAATATCCTGGATGGTCGTGAATGGGCATTCCAGAGGGAACAGCAGAAGGGGAGGCGAGTTGGAAAGTAGGAGGCCTAAAGTGATATGCTGGCTGGTGAGGAAAGGTGTGGTTAAAAATGGGGGCACGGAGGGGGGGGTGATTGGGGAGGGAATGCAGAGAGGAACAGTGTTAAGGGAAATTACTCCAGAGAGGAGGGTGAGGAGGCAGGAACAGCTGGACTGGAGTAAGGAGACAGGGAAATACAGAGGGTTACTGAGGTTAACACCATGGCCAGATGAGCAGGGGAGGAATAGAAGGCTGACTGATGATGATGATTGATTAGGTGGCAAATGAACAAGGCAATAAATTACATAATTAACTGTAGAGCTCACACTAAGCAGCATGTAGATAACCAGGAGTTATGCAATTCATCCATCAGCTGAGAAACACATGGGCTGTCATTTGGCATGGCTGAAGGTATTGTTTGCCATCTGCATTCCTCAGGCATGGGGCCAGCCCAGCCAAAGTGGAGAGGCTCTGAGAAATGGGGGGGGGAGACAAAGGGAAAAGACATCCTGGGGCTGGGAAATTTTGAAATACCAGATGCAGTTACGTGCGTTTTAGAAGATGTAAGTAAATAAATCGCTGGCATTTTACCTGGGCTTCTGTAGTCTGGTAACTGGCCAGCATGGTGAAGGAGTTTGTTAAAATGTCATTCAGGGGGCTCCTGTGTGCTCTCCCTTGCCCCTGCAATCCTGCTCCACGCTGCTTCACCACTTGGGACCTTCTGTGGGTGATGAGGCAAGGCCAGGAGTTGCCCCTAAGTCTGCACCAAACTCATCTAACCAGGGAGGCCCCACTAGTGCCTGAGTGCATCTCCTATTGATGCTCATGGAAAGCCCATGCACGTAGTGATTCTAGCTTTGACTAACCTAAAACCTGTACCATAGGATATTTCCTTCCCTGTACACAGGAACAATTGGCTCCCCTTTACAACTGGATTGGCCAGTCCGGAGACTCCTAAACCTCATTCCATAGAATCATGGGAGGGAATCCTGGCCCCACTGACATCAGTGGGGTCAAGCTTTCAAACCATGTCTTCCCATAGTAAAACTCCAAGAGGAGCTGTATGATGCCCTGGCCCCTAACAATAAAAACACACCAGCTCTGCTTGTGCTGCTTTCTTTCCTTTAGAGAAACTTCCTCAAACTCTCCCTTCATCTATCCTTGTTTCTCCTCTTCCTTCCTTTACTACCTCACTCCCTTTCCTTCCCCTTGGTCCTCATCAAATCTGAGGCCCCACAAGTGTCTCAGTACATCTCCCATTGATGCCTATGGAAACACACACTACTTAAAATAGTCCCCCACTTATGATCTTTGTTTCCCAGGTCTTCCTCTCTATTGAGGAGCTTCCTTTACAATTCCCTCCCCCTTCTCCTTCCTAATCACTTCCTGGCTGAATCTGGGGCCTCTTATTACCCCACCTCCTTTATATCCAGTTTGGGTTAATGAGCTGCAGCTGCCACGGTGAGTTAGCAGGATTCCAGTAGCAACACTGCAAAATTCCAACAGCTGGCAACAGGGTAGGTCCACAGAAAACTCCAGCAGCCCACCGTTCCCTATGGATCTTTGCCTCATAGGAGGGTGATGTGATGGTACTAGGCCATGTGTGCACCTCCTCTGTGCTCTGAGACTGCAGGGGGAAGGAGCAAGTAGCAGGGGAAGATACAAGGTTGGGGCTCATACTGAAGGCAATGATGGGGAAGAAGCTACAGCCGTAAACACCCTCCCTAGTGGTTAAAGGCTACTGTTTGCTGGCTATGCATCAATTGAATCTACACATCTCTGCCGTGAAAGAAATGGCCACTAGGCAAAACTATCCATCTTGTCTGTCTTTATGCTATAAATTGAGTAAGGCTTTGGTTATGGGCATGCGCACACAGAAAACATGATCTTTTTATGAGCCTGAGAGTCCGGATCTAGGTTCTATTCCAGCCTCTGTCACAAACTTGCAATGAGATATCAGGCAATTACAGTGAACCCCGCTATAACGCGATCATTGGGGTCCAAAAAATTCAATCGCGGTAAAAGCGGGGTCGCGTTATAGCGGGGTTCCACTGTACTTGTGTTCAGTTTGCAGCAGAGTGTGCGCCCTGGCTAGCGGGAGGGAGGGAGCAGGGGGAGAAAGAAGGGGGGCAGCCAGCAGGGCCGGCTTTAGGCCGATTCGCCCCGGCGGCGGTCGTCTTCGGGGGCCCCGCTCCCCTGGCCAGAGCACCGGCCAGACCGCGGCAGCCCCGCGACGCCGGCCGGACCGCCAGCCAGAGCACAGCAGCCCCGCTTTCCCGGCCAGACTGCGGCCACCCCGCCCCGCGACACCGGCCGGACCGCAGCAGCTCCGCTCTCCCGGCCAGACCGCGGCAGCCCCGCAGCCCCGCCCGGATGCTGGCCGGAGCACAGCAGCCCCGCAGCCCTGCCCGGACCTCCGGCTGGACCGCCGCAGCCCCGCTTTCCCGGCCGGACCGCCCGCCGCAGCCACCGGGGAGGGCTGGAGCCGGCCCTGCCAGGGACAGAGGTGAGAACCCCAGGGGCCCGCCGGGGCTGCAGGGAGAGTCGCTCCTGCTGCAGCCGCTGGGGCATGGATCCCAAATGCCCCACGCCCGCTGCAGTCGACGGGGCCAGACTCGCCCCGCATTATAACCGATTTCGCGGTATCGCGGGGCGCGTTATAGCAGGGTTCCCCTGTATTTTTGTTTGTGAGGTTTTTCCACACACCAATAGGGAAGAAAAACATACATTTTTAAAATAGGAAAATAAACTTACTTACAAAGGAGTCTCAAGGGGAGTTGTGAAATCTGAGACGACTTCCGTCTATTTTAAAAAAAATAATTTATTTCAAGTGGGTGTCAGTTGAGTCATTATATCCTTATAACTTTATTGAGTCTTGACATTATGCATGTGATATATACACACATTGACCTTTCTGTCTCGCTCTCGGGTTGCTCGCCGCTGCCGCCCAGCAGCGCCGCCACTGCCGCTGCCATGATCATCTACCGGGACTGCATCAGCCAGGATGAGATGTTCTCCGATATCTACAGCATCCGGGAGGTCGCCGACAGGCTCTGCTTGGAAGTGGAGGGGAAGATGGTCACCAGGACAGAGGGTCAGATCGCTGATGCTTTAATTGGTGGCAATGCCGGCCCTCCTCTGAAGCTATTGAAGAAGGAACAGATCCCACAGATATCACTGGTGTCGATATAGTAATGAATCACCATCTTCAGGAAACTAGCTTTACAAAAGAGTCCTACAAGAAGTATATCAAGGACTACATGAAAGCAATCAAAGCCAGACTTGAGGAACACAAGCCAGACAGAGTAAAGCCTTTCATGACCGGGGCTGCAGAACAAGTCAAACACATCATTGCAAACTTTAAAAATTGACCATGGCGTTACACTTTGGTGACTTCAAGGGAAGGAGCACAGATTACAAATCCACACGCAAACATTTTTGCTTGCTCAGCATCTAGAAGAGATTGTGTAGTAGTTAGGCAGCTTGCTGTCTGCTCCAGGGCATATTTCTCAACCACATGTAGCAAGTGCAGCCCCTCTTTGTGCATTTAAAAAAAAGTGTTTGCTTTCTGAATGGTAGAAAATAGGGCTGTCGATTAATTGCAGTTAACTCACGCGATTAACTCAAAAAAATTAACCATGATTAAATAAATTAACCACGATTAATCGCAGTTTTAATTGCATCGTTAAAGAATAGAATGCCAATTGAAATTTATTAAATATTTTTGGATTTGTTCTATATTTTCAAATATATTGATTTCAATTACAATACAGAATACAAAGTATACACTGCTCACTTGATATTTTTGATTACAAATATTTGCACTGTAAAAATAAACAAAATAGTATTTTTCAATGCACCTCATAAAGAGATTGCACTACAGTACTTGTATCGTGAAAGTGCAAATTACAAATCTAGATTTTTTTTTGTTACAAAAGTGCGCTCAAAGACAAAACAACGCAAAACTTCAGCGCCTACAAGTCCACTCAGTCCTACTTTTCGTTCAACCAATCGCTAAGACAAACAAGTTTGTTTGCATTTACAAGAGATAATACTAACCACTTATTTACAATGTCACTAAAAAGTGAGAACAGGCATTTGCAAGGGACTTTTGTAGCTGGGCTTGCAAGGTATTTACATGCCAGATATACTAAACATCTGTATGCCCCTTCAAGCTTCGGCCACCATTCTAGAGAACATGCTTCCTGCTGATAGTGCTCGTTCAAAAAATGTGTTAATTAAATTTGAGACTGAACTCCTCGGGGAGAATTGTATGTCTCTGGCTCTATTTTACCCGCATTCTGCCATATATTTCATGTTATAGTAGTCTCAGATGATGACTCAGTCAGTACATCTTCATTTTAAGAACACTTTCACTGCAGATTTGACAAAACGCAAAGAAAGTACCAATGTGAGATTTCTAAAGATAGCTACAGCACTTGACCCAAGGTTTAAGAATCTGAAGTGCCTTCCAAAATCTGAGAGGGACAAGGTGTGGAGCATGCTGTCAAAGTCTTAAAAGAGCAACACTCCGATGCAGAAACTACAGAATCCAAACCACCAAAAAAAGAAAAACAACCTTCTGCTGGTGGCATCTGACTCGGATGATGAAAATGAACATGCGTCGATCTGCACTGCTTTGGATTGTTATAGAGCAGAACTCGTCATCAGTATGGACGCATGTCCTCTGTTATGGTTGTTGAAGCATGAAGGGACATATGAATCTTTAGCGCATCTGGCATGTAAATGTATTGTGATGCTGGCTGCAACAGTGCCATGAAAACACCTGTTCTCACTTTCAGGTGACATTGTGAACAAGAAGCAGGCAGCATTATCTCTTGAAAATGTACACAAACTTGTTTGTCTGAGTGACTGGCTGAACAAGAAATAGGACTGAGTAGATTCATAGGCTCTAAAGTTTTACATTGTTTTTTTTTAATGCAGTTATTTTTGGTACATAATTCTACATTTGTAAGTTCAACTTTCATGATAAAGAGATGGCAGTACAGTACTTAGGCGAATTGAAAAATATTATTTCTTTTTTACAGTGCATATATTTGTAATCAATAATAAATATAAAGTGAGCACTGTACACTTTATTCTGTTATAACTGAAATCAATATATTTGAAAATGTAGAAAACATCCAAAAATATTTAAATAAATGGTAATCTAGACAGCCATAGTAGAAAACAAATAGCATTTTCGCATAAGTTAGTGTACACAAGACGGCTGCATTACATAGTCATGTAAAGTACACAATTGGGGAGGTGAAGCCAACAACTCCTGAAAGAACCGGACCCTCCATAAACCAGAATTGATACTTACATTAATGGACATCCAATTACAGTTTTTCCTCAGGTTTGTCATTGTAACATTATCTCACAGTTTTGAGTAGGCCTGAATGCACACATCCCTCTGAAGAGAGGCATGAATTGATGCAATAATCTAGTGAAAAAGTGTACTTTTGCTCCAGAACATCTCTATATGTTAAAAGTAGCTGGTTAAACTACTTAGTGTATAAAACTAGTCTTTAAGAGAGCAAGGTGTAGACTGCAAAACTTAGCTTGATGCCTATTAAAGGTGAACTTGAAAAGCTGCTCACCCAGACTAGCACTCAAGGTTCAGAGTTTCTTGTGCAACTGTAGATATTCTCTCAAACACTTACAGTAAAGCAAGTAATGAAATATTTTAATACAGCATGTATAAACAGTGTTTTGGGACCGTAAAATACTAATGGCCCAATTCTCAGCAACTGTCAGTCAATGTTGTTCAAGGGGCAGTCTTGTCATTCTGTATCTGTACAGTACCAATGGGGTCCAGGTCTGCAACGGGGCTGCATATGACATCAATACAGATAGACTTTCAATGGCGCTAAGCCAAATAAGGATCTAAACTTAATTTTTTCTAAATGCCCCTTTGTTTACCTTAAACCAGAGGTGGGGAACCCTTTTTCTATGAGGGGCCACTGAGCCATAGAAAAAATCAATCGCAGGCCACATAAAGCCCCCACAGAGGCGGGTGCGGAAGCTCGGAGCTTCCCCCCACAGTGGGGCAAGCCGGAGTGGAGACTCGGGGCTTCCTCTAGGCTCTGAGGTGGGGCCAGAAATGTGGGGTTCAGGGTGCAGTAAAGGGCTCCAGGCTGGGGCAGAGGTTTGGAGTGCAGGAGGTGAGGGCTCTGGCTGGGGGTGTGGGCTCTGGTGTGGGGCTGGGGATAGGGTTTTGGGGTGCAGGAGAGGGCTCCAGGCTGGGGCTAAGGGGTTTGGAGTGCGGGAGCAAGCTCAGGGTTGCGGGTGCAGGAGGAGGTTTGGGGTATGGGTTCCAGGAGACAGTTTGGGTGCGGGAGGGGGCTCAGGTCTGGGGCAGGGAGTTGGTGTGTGGGGTCTGGGAGGGAGTTAGGGTGCAGGAGAGGGTTCCGACCTGGGGCATGGATTCAGGGTGTGGGCTCCGGCCGGGCGGCACCTACCTCAGATGGCTCCCGTTCGGGGGTGCAGTGGGGCTAAGGCAGGCTCCCTGCCTGCTGGGGCTCCGCGCTGCTCCCAGAAGTGGCCACCATGTTCAGCCCCTAGGCAGGGAGGCCAAGGGGCTGTGCGCGGTGCGTGCTGCCTGCGCACGCAGCTCCTATTGGCCGCCGTTCTGGGCCAATGGGAGCTGTGGAGCCGGTGCCGGGAGCGGGGGCAGCGCGCGGCGCTTCCCTGATTGCCCCTGCTCCTAGGAGCTGCGTGGAGCCGACCCGACTTCTGATAACCCAGCACGCTCAGCTCCAGCCCCGCGGGGGGGCACCGAGGCTCGGGGCTTCCGGTCTGTGGCACGGAGACTTGCTGCAGGCTGGATGAAATTAAGCAGCAGGCTGGATACAGACCACGGGCTGGAGATTCCCCACTCCTGCTTTAACCGTTACATGGAGAATGGAAAGCCCAGTGATGTTTAAAACAAATCCGTTAACTCGGAAATGCAAAAAGCAAGCCCTATTATAGAGAGTCTGGATAAAGACCTCTACAGTCGTGCTTTAATAGACATGAAAGATCTTTTGGTTTTGATTTTTTTGGTGGTGGGGGTACTAAGTACTGAGGTCAAAGAAATGCAGTTTGTTGCTCTAAGTCAATTTCTGGAGCTGGGGTAGTTTGCTATATACAGAAAGGTAGGTTTGAATTATGCTTTGTTTTAATAATTTTTACCTAAAGAAAAATGCCGTGCTAATGTATCAGTTCTGCAGCAAACCACAAAATACAAGTGCTTCCCTGAGAGCAGGGCAAATGCAAGAGAAATTGCTATGGCGTTAGTAGCATACAGCACAAGTATAAATTCTGCATTGTATAGTATGTTGCAAACTTCTTTACATAAAACTGAATTTTTTTTCCAGCACATACCTACACTGGGGTTTAAGTATTTAACTGCTTATACAAGGACAGTTTAGCTGGTGGTATGTAGCCAAATGAAGTGTGAATTTACTTTATGGACTAAACAGCAGAGTTCATAAAATATGGGTGTCATGGCTAGATTCAGCATATCAGGAATCAATAGAGCTACCTTTTAATGCATTATGGCATCAGACCAAAAAGAGACAGATTGCTTTTTCCTCATGAGCGGAGCAAGCTTTAGAATGATAGAAATTCTTCTCTTTTAATTTCCACATGACTAAACACAGGAGCTCTTCTATAAGGAGAGGTCAGAAGAGACTTTATAAAAAGCAACCATTTTGTTTGTGTGAAAACGTACATAATGGCACATATTTCCAGACACATTGCCTGGCTATGAGTTCTGTTCAGTTACCCAAACAGATCAGGGCCCTTGCCCATCTGTTGTACCCCATCCTCCTAATTCAGTTTAAAACAGGCAATGGTTAATAGCAAAGCAGCAATCCTTAACGTGTGAGAAGTAGGTATTCATGTGCTGTAGGAAGCTGCTGTAAATTGCTGTAACTCCAGTGACACCAATGGAATTACATTGATTTCCACCTTATGAGGATCTGGCCCTAAAACGCTGTGTAGAAAGAATGCACATAAGTGATGGATATCACCACTAGGGACAGGATTAAATTAATATTTGCACTTATTAGCACATTATAGCCAAGGATTACATTAGATTGTGAGGTGCTCTGATACTGTACAATATACAGGTACCTTGGATAGACAGGCAAGTAGTAGTAGCTCCATTTTAGAAGTGCCACACTGGAGTTGCAGTTTAAGGCTCTGATTCAATTAAGGACTTAAGCATGTACTTAAGTCTATCCCTACACAGCAGATCATGTGCTGAAGTGCACCTAAGTCCCATTAACTTCAGTGGGGCTTCAGCAACTGTTTAAGTGCTTTGCTAAATTGGTGCCCAGGGTCGCACAGCAAGACCTTGGTGAAGGCAGGGCTAGCATCCTGCTGTACATATTGTCCCCTGCTTTTCCCACCAGCCTGTTTGACTAAGTGAAACTAAAAATCTTTAACTCTGAAATCACCATGGATTTCTAGTCTGTCCTATTGAGGGGGGACTAAAGATTTTAACTATCATTTCATGCTGAGCCTGAATTTGGATCCTCCCCTGTTCCTGAACCTATCAAAAACAGGCCTTTTGCTTGAAATTTTCCATGTGTAGGCCTTGACCCTAGGTGAATTTTTACATGTACTTTAAATGCCATTTCTGAGATATGGAACTTGCATTAGAAAGCCAAAAATTCCAAGTTAAGGTTAAACTTGAAGAAAACTACTGAATGAAAGCATGGAAAATTCCCATGGAAGTACCACCAACAATTTACCTTTGTTCCCCTTCCCCTATAACCAGCTGAAACATCATTCAGGCAACTAGTTTAACCCATAGAGGCTCCATTGGAGATATAAATGATGTGGGTTACACTCACATTGGGGGCCCCATTGTACTAGGTGCTGTTTGTTTAAATACATAGGAGGACATGGTCCCTACCCCCAGGAGGTAATGGTCAGACGGTGTTGAGAGTGGCTGACTGGTGCATGAATTGGCACACCAGCTGCAGCAGTCTATGGGGTATAGAAAAAATGTGTAATTAGTAGCTCCTAGGCATTGTCTTCAGCTTCAAAAGACTCTAAAGATTAGCCAATTAAAAATAGGTAATAGAACCCATATTTAAAATAGGGTAACTGAGGCAAGAAAATAAGGAGCCATTCACACAGAAAAATTTACTGTGTTGAGAGATCATGTTATAACACAAGAGGTGTCTGAATTTCTCATAAAATGGTTTGGTTTTGGACTGTGTAGATAGGGCCGGACACAGTTAACACCACATTACTGAACCCTTGATCTTCAATCTGCTTCCCCTTCCATTTTCATTCACATGGGTAACAAACAGTGTTTAATTTTGTTGTATAATAAGCTAGTCCTCCAAGTATCTACTGACATGTACATTTGCTTATGTAGATTGGACCTTAGTGACTGGCCACTATGGTTAGATTGCAGGAGTCGCTGAACCTTATCTTGGGCCAATGGTTCTCAACCTATTTAGCGTTGTGGGCTGCATCCAATACTATCTGTAAGGCCCTGAGCATGTCACATGGGCTGCAGGTTGAGAACCACTGTCTTGGGCTTTAATCACAGGACCATGCCTCGTTCTAGTAGCCTTAGGAATTATCATAGTCATTATAGTGAGGTCATTTTTCCAGTTGCAAAACATTTAAACCAAAAGAAAATATTGCTGGACAAAACCTACTCTATTTTGCTCTAAATATAGCAGTAAGAGGCCCAAAAGGTGAAATTTATATTTTAAATGCTCTTGGTGCCATGAGTAGGACAAACCACTGTCTTTTTAACTTATGCAGAAGTGTATGTTTGAAGACTTTCACTCCAACCACACTACACTAAAGAACAGCTTATTTTATTTAAATATTTACCTTTAAAACTTATGCCATAGGTCTGACTCTGTTCAATCTTTACATTACCACAAATGCAGGTGTGTTTGTGAAGAAGGGACAAACTTTGAAAACTTCTGCTTCTCCCAAAAAAAAAAAAAAGTGGAGGAGGAGAAAGGCGTAACATGCCTTGTATAAAAGTCGGGTCCTTGAAACATGTTACATACCATTTTATTTTGAAGCATGCTGCAGAAATCCGAGTTCTCCAGAGCAAGTGAAGATTTGCAAAGCAGCAGTTAAGCCATTGTACCTTTTAATTTACATACACAAATTACTGAATTTGTTTAGATTTGAAAATAAGGGGCCAACAAACAGTTCATCTTTGTCTTAAAGTCATCTCAAAAGCTTCCTTCTTTTCTTTCTCCACTGTTTATTGTCCATGTCTTCAGTATCATCAGGAGGGTCTGGCATTATGAAACCATCTGTCAGCTTATAATAGACTACTGTGGAATCTGACTCAACTATAGCCAGGATAACTGACAGTGGGGAATCTGTTTCATCTTGTGGAATACATGCTTTCTGCATGATCTCTCTGAGCCTGAAAGAAAGATAGTCAGTTAGCAATCTATTCACAATCATTTCAACGTAGCATCAAGCTAAAACTGCAATATCACTTATTTCCCAGGATTTATAGGGTTGAGGACATCCCAGCCAGTAAATCGTGAACACTTCTGCTGTCCAGTGAATTCTCTACCTTTAAAGGACCTTCCCACAGATGTACTGCAGAGGCAATACTGCTTATTGCCTAATGGATACCACCATCCTGCTTAGAGAACCCATTTCTTCCTGCAGCAGAAAGCTAAGAGAGCAGGAAAGAGGAACAGTGGGAACAAAGCATTACATTTTCAACATAGTGCTCTCTCTTTTACCAGCTGTGCTTAGGCTTTTCTGATTACAAAGCTTTCAGAGCCTATAGTATTTCATTTAACTTATCCTTAAAGTTACTAGAGCCATGATCCATTATAAAAAGTCATTTTTATGCTGTAAAGCACGTGACTATTTGCCTTCAGTACACATGCATGTTCAACACCGTGATTAGCATTAGTTCAGGGTAAGCGCTAAAATCCTATGAACCAGTCCCACTAGTCAGCCCTGTTAGGGGTTATATTTCTGGAGTTAAATGCATTTAAATGTCTGAGGAAAAGTTAGCCTTCATTTTTATTTTAAAATTCTCCAGTTGCACAGACCCCTGTTGGAACTGGATTCATCCATATATTAACAGGTAGTGCCCTCACTTATATACAGTACAGTATATACCAGCTGATTACATTGCCACCTTATTAACCATTTATAGATGGTAGCGCTGAGGGCCCCATCCAAGTTTGAGGGCCAAATTGTGCCAGACACGGTACACACACGACAGCCTCTGAACTGAAAAGCTTCCAATCTAAATAAACGAGATGGACGAAGTATGAAATGGAGCATTATCTCCATCTTACACATGGGTGAACTGAGGCACAGAGAAATTGAGTGAGTCTGTGACAGCCAGAAAATGAAGTCAGATCTCCTGCCACCCAACCCAGTCCGTTATCCTCAAAGGTAGCTTTCAGGGAGAGGAAGACAAACAGTTAACTAACACTCGCTGTCAACTACTTTCTGCTTCCTATTTTTTAAATCCAGGCAAACACACAGAGAAGAAATGCTTCCATCTCAGTTCATTTTAGGAATAATATGTTGACTATTTACTTGTCTACTAATTGAATCAAGGGTCCCGGAGTGGGGGTGGGAAGGAAGGTCATTTTAGGATCCAAAAATCACAGCACAAATCTACAGGGCTCTAAGAGAAACTATTTAGTCCAACAGAGTTGAGGACGTTAGAGTGGTGACATGTAAGGGGTAAGAGTGCATAATGGCTTAAATCAGTGGTTCTCAAACTGTGGATCAGGACCCCAAAGTGTGTCACAACCCCCTTTGCAATGAAGTTTGAGAACCCCTGGCTTAAATGATTGATGTGGCAACATCTGTATATGACATCACTGAAAACCATCTTGTTTTCTAATAAGCCTTGTGTGGAGAGTTTGTCCATGATATTGCTACAGAGCCTACCTGTCCCTACAGCAGGCCTGCACAACTCGTAAAGCGGCGAGGGCCATATTACTCCAAAGAAAACAGCTGACGGCCGAACCCCCCCGGCCTCGCCGAACCCCGCCCCCAGCGCCGCCCAACCCCCCCCCCAGCGCCGCCCAGCCCCCCCAAAACAACACCCCCCCCCCAGCGTCGCCTGCCCCGTGGGGAAAAAAGCCCTCCTTCCCCAGCACCGCCCTGCTGAAACAGCGGTATTGAACCTTGGTAATATGTTATAGCTGGCCCCTAAGGTAGTATAATTAAGGTAAAAGAAAAATGTCTTTTTGCTAGAAGTAGAATAAGATTTTCCCCCCACTTTGTAATCAATTGCCCTGTTGAATGAATGAGGTGTGAATGAGGAAGGCGTGGAAGGCAGGCACCTCCAGACAGCTGCAACTCTTGGAGAGGGGAAGGGAGCCAGGCCAGTAGAACAGGTCAGCCAGCGACTCGCCGCTCGCCTCCTCAGCCCCCCCACCGCCCCGGCTCACCTACTCAGCTCCCCGCCACTGCCGCCGGCTCACCTGCCCGGCCGCCTCCTCAACCCCCCCCTTCACTGCCGCTGGCTCACCTGCCCCCCCGCCACTGCCTGCCCACTCGCCTCCTCAGCCCCCCAGCTTGCCTACTCACCCCCCCGCCACTGCCTGCCCGCTTGCCTCCTCAGCCCCCCTCCCTCACCCGCCACTTGCCTACTCACCCCCCGCGGGCCGCACAGTGAGCCCACGCAGGCCGCATGCGGCCCCCAGGCCGCATGTTGTGCAGGCCTGCCCTACAGTATGCATACGCCCCCATCACTTGATGTACCTTTGAGTCCCCTCCTCCCCCAAGAGATGTAGATCCTGCAAGTCAGACACTGGCTCAAAATGAGTGTTTCCAAATGCACCTGTTCTCAAGCTCTAATTATCTTCCAAATAGGAAGTGGCAGAGGATAAAGCAGCAGCCTGGAAGCCCAAATGATGTTTTAAGCACATGATCTTCCCAGTGCTCTATTAGCAATCTCAGAGTTTTGCAGAAATCAGTCATACTTCAGTTTCACTAAAGAAGAAAAACAAAGATTTCCTTGCAGGTTTTACGGTTGGGCCCCATACATAGAAGGTGTCATGCAAAGGGCGGCCTGCTAGCCATTTCACACAGCAAAGACATTTAAATGATCATAAGCCATATTTTCACACTCATGTGTTACTACAGATGCTGCTGGTGACAAAGCAGAGATCAGCTATGCAAGGAGATGCTGTATGTGTAGGGCAGAAGGGGACTGCCTCCAAAATGCTTAAAGATCAAATACCTTAAATGAGCTCTCCTCTTACCCCTATATGTTAGTACTATTTTGATTGCCAAGTGGTTTTCAGTTTGGGATCTCCCTGCCAGGGTGCATGGTGGTGCAGCTGTATATCATTGGCCCAGGGACACCAGCTAAAGTGCCGATGTCAAGCACAGTTCGGCATGTAGGGGGAAAATACCAAGCCCTCACTCCAGATTGAATTACTCATTTTTTTTTAACCTAGAGGCAGCTCATTTATGATTTGAAGTGGGTTGGAGCATGCGGAAATAGGGTCCACTACAAGCGACACCTTCAGAACTGCAGGGTTCTGCTCTTCTCTGGCCTTCCACAGCGTGATGAGCAATTTTCCATACGACATACCAAACGGCCGTAGGGAGGGGTGACAAGTGTCCTATTCACAGAAGCACACTGAATAATAAAAAGTGTGTGAGCGAAGAGTGTTCTAGAGCTAAGGAAGGATTCTATGGGGTCTCCCTGGCATCTGCAACACTATAATTTTGCACATAACAGCATGTGCCCCATTCTCTCATCTTTGCTGCAGACATGTGCCCTAAAAGTAGTGCACAACTCAGGACACTGCCCTGCCAATTAAGAATTCAACAGCAGGTCAGAAGGTAGACAGAGGCCTGGTCTGCACTATAGAGTTAGGTGGACACAAAGGCAGCCTACATCAACCTATGTAAATGTCTACACTAAAATTTTGCTCCTGACACCATAACTGCCCCACTACGCCAACTTAATAACTCCAACTCCATGAGAGGCAGAGTCAATGTTGATGTCGTTAGGTCAACGCAGTGTAGACATCAACTGTTACTGGCTTTCAGAAGCCATCCCCCAATGCCCCACACTTGACAGTACAGTCGGTACAAGTGCTCCTGGTGAGGACACGCACCGCTAACACAAGGACTGTAGTGTGGACATGCAAAAGCAATTTAACTATTGCGGTGGCTGTATGCTGACAGAACTTAGGTTAACATAATTTTGTAGTGTCCAGAGTCCTATTAGAGAAATACCAGCCCATGCAGGATGGTGGTAGTGCCCATCTGCTGCAAGAGGGATTTCAAGACCCATGAAATTTATACTCATTTTAAGAGTAGCCCTGGGACTAGATTGAAGCATGTGCTGTTGGTTGGAGTGGTCTTTACTTACCTCCAAACACAGAAGGAGCTCCTTACTGTTTATTCTTGAGTAGTCTGAATCATTTAAAATTAGACTAGACAATCCATAGGCCTGTCTCCATCTAACTCCTTAGGGAGGATATTTCTCATCCTAATAGGCCTTAGCGTTAGCATCCCCCCCCCCGATTGTCTAACACCCCCTTTGCTCAATTTCATGACATTTTCAGCAATTGGGCCATTCTTCAACACAATCAATATTACCAGAAAAACCATTTTCAATCATGGTTTAAGATGCTCCAGGGGGACCCATCGCTGGAACAGGTCATTTTCCTAATGCAGACAGGGCCAAAAGGAGCTTGTTGAATCTTGTGGAAGATACAGTGTATAGCAACTAGATGTAATGCAATGCAGCACTGTTGGAGATTATCTGGAGGAGAGCTTTAAAAAGGAATAAGTCCCAGGAATTCAGGAAGTCTGCAGACGCATGTGTTTCCTGTTTCCCTTCAAGGCATCATTGTTGGGATCACATACAGCATTTCTGATTAAGTTCCTTTTCAGCCATTGTCATTCATAAGAGCGGTAGGAAGATAATTAGACTGCAATAGATGTTTATCTGGATTTGCACTGTGAATTTGATGTACATCAGATCTGCAATGAACAAAGAGACTGATAAACACTGCGCTATGTTTTTTTGAATAATGTAGATACAACAAAAAGGATTTTCTACTTCAAAAGATCGTTGGCCCTAAGTAAAGAAATGCCAAAAACTGACGCAGCCCCTCTCCAGATGTCCTCTATGTGTTTTGGCCTTCTGAAATATTACTAGATATTTGTTTGCCAGATCTGGCAGAGCTAATAAGCCTTCACTTTAATAACTTAAGAGCCTATGAAAAGATAGCAGTATGAACTAGTCCACTTATTCAAAGAACATGACTACAGCTTAGATAATAGAAAAAGGCAAACCACTACGTCCTGTTAAGGTTTCACTGATATGAGGGGTTTCTGCTCCCATAAACATCTCTAACTGAAACCACTTGTATACAGATGGCCTTTTCTTCTAGAAAAAGTAGAATATTAGCAGCATAGGGGATAAAGGAGCTCAATTATCCACAGCAGAGCCTATGGTGGTACAGGCTTCCGCCCGTAGGTCTTCCAATGTGCCTCCAACTTCACTTGAAAAACCACACCCCAGATTGAAAGCATAGCTCAGTACCTGTATCCAGTTCATTCTCGACTCCTGCTGGGAAGATTCACAGGTTTTAATGCTAGAAAGGTCCATTATCATAATCTATTCAGACCTTTTGCACAATACAGGCCAGAGAACGTCACCCAGGAACTTCATAGGGGGGGAAATGTTTCCCATATTTGCACTTTGCTTATCTCCCATGTCCTTCTCCTCTAATGGAAAGAGCAAAGAGTAGTCCCAACTTAATTTTCTCTTAATAGCCAGAAATGGTTCTTCCCCAAGGATTGTTGACGGGTGCTCAAGATATACCCTGATCTCTCTCCAGGGCCCAGTAACATTAAACAGTTCTTGAAGAATTAAATTCTGGAGTATTCCCCCCGCTTTACCCCAACAGAACAGTTCCAACTGCTTCCATTCCTCAACATTCTCAGCTGCAGCAGCAACCAGTCTTGTGAAGTACTGAGCAGCCTCAAATATTGTTCCCAGTGAGACTGAAGGAAACCGAGGATGCTCAGTTCCTCAAGACAAGGTCCCAAACTTCAAAGCTAATGGTTTCATTCCTTAGTGCTGAATCCTGCATTGCTTATTCAGGTACCCCAAGAAATGATCCATCCCCCAGGACCAACAGGGACCAGAATGTTGACTACTCTACTATTTTAATCTGAACCAGTGCCAGAAGGCGGTCTTCATTTCCACTATATTCCTGATTCCCCCTTTCTCACGCATCAGTCATCATACAGCCTGTGTGTTACAATATCCAGTCTTTCCATATTTACTGATCACCCGAGTATACATCAGTTTCAATGGTATAATGCTGATGGCATGCACTGTGTATAGCTGGTCATTACCTACAGCTATGATTTCTCATTGTTATCTTCTTCAAAGGACATAAGAGTTAATAGACCCTGTGCACTGGGCTTCAGTCTTCAGATGTCCTGGCCGTTTTGGACCAAACTCTCCTCCCAAAAATAAAGCTCACCTAGTTCTAGGACACACAAGTTACTTGCATAATGATAGATGTTGCAAAGGAACCCAGAAATTCCAACTCATTAAAGTTAACGTAACAGTCTGACAGAAGTTGTAAGTCAATCACCTCTCTCCAATGGAGCTGTAGAAGAACCCTTTGCCAACCTCATTTTTAACTTTAAGAAGCTCAATATAATCTACTACCAGAGTTCAATAAAATGTAGCCTAAAAGTGCAAAGCCAATAGAGCTGTGGTTAACCTTCAGCAAGAGGGGGTTTGAATTTTTTGCTCTTTATGAGCAACTTTAGCTGGTGGCTGTTGTCGTCACTGTTGACATGTCAACATTAAAAGCTCCAACATCAGACTTGTACACCAAACTTAACTCACGATGGGGACATCCTGTGATGGTTTTTGAATAAGTCAGAATCATAGATCATGACTTCGGTTTTGCTCTACAGCATGCATTGTACTAATAAACGCCACTTATTAGAGTAGTGAATGCTGTCTTGTAAATGAAGCACATACACAATAGCAAAATCATTGCAGTGTTTTACCCCATCTTGCCAAAATGAAATTGTGCACCACAATACATAATTAACTTGTGCCTGAGGCTCCAGAATAGCCCTGTTCATCCAGAGGTTCAGCGACAACAGATACCCTTACACATGCCACCTTCCAGGGATTCATGCCAGTGACTGCCTAGTAAAACTGAAAGGCAGTTGGAGCCCCAAGAGAGCTTATAGAACAATCAAGCATTTGTGCTGCTGGGAGCACAGTGAGAAGTCTGCTGAGCTAAAATATCCTGCAAGCTTTTTTTAAAAATAAAATAAAATAAAATAAAATAAAATAAAATAAAATAAAGAAAAGTCATTGAATGTTGAACAGAGGCTGCTAAGGTTTGGGGTTTCACCAGCAACAGATCTCAATCTTCAATAGAAGCACTGGGATGGGAAAAATCCAAGGACAGAAAAACTAGGAGAAACTGAAGCACTGCAAGAGTGAAGATGTACTGAAAATTCACTCTAATGCAAATAATCGCACAAAGCAATAAAGATAATCCCCCAAATGACATCAGTGTTTCTTGTAAAAGAGGTGTTTCCCCTCTTCTTAGATTTAAGGGACCAAATTTTCAGGGTAACTTAAACTCTGCTTTTAAAATTCATGCCTGTAACTTTGCATGCTCACAGCAAACCAGATCCTGCTCCTATTGAGGTCAGCATGACCAGAAGTAGGCCCTAAATTTGCACACAAACCCCCCTATCCAAGTATACTTTCAATCTACTTTGTACAAGATTAATTGGATTTCATCATGAAAAAGATATTGCTATACAAAATACCACATTTAATAGTTTACATTTCTAAACCACCTACCCCAGCAGAGGATCTTAGGGTATGTCTATGCTGCAGTTAAACACCCATGACTGGTCCATGCCTGCTGACTCAGGCTAAGGAACTGTTTAATTGTGGTGTAGATGTTCGGGCTTGGGCTGCAGCCCGAGTTCTAGGATCCTGCGAGGTGGGAGGGTCCCAGAGCTTGGGCTGCAGTGTAGACATACCCTTAAAGGGCTGTGAACTAAGCCCAACACCTGTGAAGTAGATATTCTCTCCATTTTATAGAACCATCAACTGAGGTTACATGGCAGTCACAGGAGTACTACCCAGATCTCAATTCCCAATCATGAATTATAGCCAATAGGCCATACTCCTCTGCTTAACAGTTTACCCAAAACAACACTCATGCTGCAACCTAGTCCTTTGATCACTAATCAGTAAGTACCCAAAATAAAGAGACACCTCTGATTTTTTTCAATTCCACACGTGTGTGAAAATATTTTATCTACTGTCATTACAAGTAAGAGACAAAATCCTCATCACTGAGGTTAGACAAAGTATTTCCCCAGCTCGCGTATGTGACAGCACTTTGCATTCAGCACAGTTTTTATTGTCACGTGGGTCTTTCACACACTAGGAAAACACGGTAGTAAAATCACAAATAGCAGGGGAGGCTCACGTGTCATCACACAACAGATACTAGTCTCTTCATTTAACGCACTCTGGAATATTCATAGACATGACAGTGATGGGCATGATTCTGAATAGAAGGGGCAGGTATAATGCCTGAGACTATTTTAAAACTCATTTAATGCTAATTAGATTTCAAGTTAACAGTGTCCTTTTGGAGGGCAGGGTAGAGTGTGCATGCTCTCTCTTTTTGGAGCGGGAGGACCAGAGAAAGAAGCAGTAGACTCCAGGCAACTGAAGAACTGCTTAGCTGCCCAAGCCATATTCAGGGAAATCCTCAAAAGAGCAGGACAGACCTTACAGGAATCTGGACATGGGCAACCAGTGCAACAAGACAAAGAGGGAGGTGAAGATAAAGTTTATTTCTATTAAATTCTCTTTGCAAAAAAATTCTGAAAAGCAAAGACAAAACACTAAGTGCTGTGAGCAGTTTGTAATAAATGGTATAGGGCTCCACTTAGCTGAAATGAGCCATAACCTTTCCATGCCATGGAAGCTGTAGGTTTTGAATCTATCCTTTATAGTGCCTGGATGAATAATTCAGCAGAAGCTAGACCTAACTGAACAGCTTCCTCCCCCTCCAAGCATGTGAAGAGGCAAGTCAGGGCTGGAGAATTAATGTATGTTAGTCTCTGTACACAGAAATCAGCACTTCACCCAAACTTCTGCTGGAAACAAGAGTCCCCTTACTCACGACAACCAACGGAAAAGTTCTCTACAGTACTGCAGTCAGTGCAGCAGAGCATCCAGCCAGGCAAGCAAGTATTACGCCAAACACTGCTCCCAGATGCCTGCCTTGAAACCGGAGAGATGGCTAGACCTTGGGCCAGTGTGTGTGTGAAAAGTCAACCCTTCCAGTCCCAGGCACTATGCCCTTGATCCAGCTTTGGCTTTCAAATTTGGGTAAAATGAGGCAACAGAGGAAGGTTAAATTCACATATGATAAAAATAGTCATTCTCCTTATTGCACACAATAAAAAGTCACTCTCCTTATTTTGGCATAGGATCCTGCAGGAGAGTCTACAAGTCTGTTTTTAACATTTAATATTTAAGACTAATTGACCTCAGAGACCTCCCTCTCCCCCTCTAAGAAATAACTAGACTTCTGCAATCTGTATTAGACTATAGCAACTTAATTCACTTGTGTTCATAGTGGTATAAATAGTAATTACTGACTTATTTTTAACAAGTTTTTATTTTGATGCTAACCAACTTACCAGTTTCAGGAAATTTAATATTTGAAAAAGCAGCATAGAGTCCTGTGGCACCTTATAGACTAACAGACGTATTGGAGCATGAGCTTTCGTGGGTGAATACCCACTTCTTCGGATGCATGTAGTGGAAATTTCCAGAGGCAGGTATTAATATTTGAAGTAGCTTTAGTTATAATGTATGCCTTTTTAAGAATAATCTTACAAGTGAGCAATTTGCAACTAATTGATACTAGTGGCTGGAGGAACTACTGACAATTACAGTTGTGAAGAGAATGTTTAATTTCACTTACAAGGTAAAAGTGAACCAGAAAAATGATAGTGCTATTGTTTCTAGGCAAAAATTGCTACAGCTCACTAGAAGAAAACATGTTGCCTAATTACAAATCGGACAAATGTTTAAAAGGGACATCAACCCACTTGTGGCCCCCAAACTTTTGTACAAATAGTCTGTTGACATAAGACCAATAAACACTTTTAAAAAATATTTGTCAAAACATAAAGTTATGTTTAATCAAATAAACCCTCCTCTGCTTGCAGAGGCGGCTCTATGTATTTTGCCGCCCCAAGCACGGCAGTCAGGCAGCCTTCGGCGGCATGCCTGCGGGAGGTCCGCCGGTCCCGCGCCTTTGGCG
>NW_020664561.1:15272407-15299716 GCF_002925995.2 Terrapene triunguis | reverse complement strand
CAGGCACGCGCTTGGTGCGCTGGTGCCTGGAGCCGCCCCTGTCTGCTTGAAACCCAAACAGTGCAATACTAACAACCTGAGAGGGAAACTGGCTTCATTGATTTTTACAGTCCAAGATTATATGTAAAAAGTTAAAGGGAAGTGACAAATCACTTTTAATAATAAAAGACTTGTTCAGTTATAGATGTGTTTGTCACCTTAAAAAATAACATTCTATAAAGTCTGAAAAAAATCAGAGCTTTTAACAATACCCACAAGATTCAGGCACCAATCCTGCAAACACTTACGCTCATGCCAGTAGTTTCATTGACTTCACAGGAACTAGCTGTGCTTAAATGATTTACTGGGCTGGGGCCTTAATTCTGGAACACTTTAAGAACATAAGAATGGCCATACTTGGTCAGACCAAAGGTTCATCTAGCCCAGTATCCTGTCTTCCGACAGTGCCAATGCCAGGTGCCCCAGAGGGAATGAATAAAACAGGTAATCATCAAGTGATCCATCCCCTGTCGCACATTCCCAGCTTCTGGCAAACAGAGGCTAGGGACACCATCCCTGCCCATCCTGGCTAATAGCCATTGATGGACCTATCCTCCATGAACTTATCCAGTTATTTTTTGAACCCTGTTATAGTCTCTGGTAAGAAGTTCCACAGGTTGACTGTGCGTTGTGTGAAAAAATACTTCCTTTTGTTTTAAACCTGCTGCCTATTAATTTCATTTGGTGGCCCCTAGTTCTTTTGTTATAAGTAGTAGTAAATAACACTTCCTTATTTACTTTTCTCCACACCAGTCATGGTTTTATAGACCTCTATCATATCACCCCTTAGTCGTCTCTTTTCCAAGCTGAAAAGTCCCAGTCTTATTAATCTCTCCTCATATGGCAGCCATTCCATACCCCTAATCATTTTTGTTGCCCTTTTCCAAGTCTAATGTATCTTTTTTGAGATGGGGCAACCACATCTGCACACAGTATTCAAGATGTACCATGGACTTATATAGAGGCAATATGATATTTTGTCTTATTATTTATCCCTTTCTTAATGATTCCCAACATTCTGTTCACTTTTTTGACTGCCGCTGCCCATTGAGTGGATGTTTTCAGAGAACTATCCACAATGATTCCAAGATCATTCTTGAGTGGTAACAGCTAATTTAGACCTCCTCATTTTATATTATAGTTGGGATTATGTTTTCCAGTGTGCATTATTTTGCATTTATCAACATTGAATTTCATCTGCCATTTTGTTGCCCGGTCCCCCAGTTTTATGAGATCCTTTTGTAGCTCTTCGCAGTCTGACTGGGACTTAACTATCTTGAGAAGGTTTGTATCATCTACAAATTTTGCCACCTCACTGTTTACCACTTTTTCCAGATAATTTATGAATATGTTAAATAGGACTGGGCCCAGTACTATTTACCTCTTTCCATTCTGAAAACTGACCATTTATTCCTACTCTTTGTTTCCTATCTTTTAACCAGTTACCAATCCATGAGAGGACCTTCCCTCTTATCCCAGGACTGCTTACTTTGCTTAAGAGTCTTTGGTGAGGGACCTTGTCAAAGGCTTTCTGAAACTCTAAATACACTATATCCACTGGATCCCCCTTGTCCTTATGCTTGGTGACCCCCTCAAAGAATTCTAATAGATTGGTGAGGCATGATTTCCCTATACAAAAACCATGTTGACTATTCCCCAACAAATTATGTTCATCTGTGTCTGACAATTTTGTTCTTTATTATAGTTTCAACCACTTTGCCCGGTACTGAAGTCAGGCTTATGGGCCTGTAATTGCCGGGGTCTTCCCTGGAACCCTTTAAAAAAATTGGCATCACATTAGCTATCCTCCAGTCATTTGGTACAGAAGCTGATTTAAAGGATAGGTTACAGATGACAGTTCATAGTCCTGCAATTTCACATCTGAGTTCCTTCAGAACTTTTGGGTGAATACCATCTGGTCCTGAGGACTTATTACTGTTTAGTTTATCAATTTGTTCCAAAACCTCTTCTAATGACACCTCAATCTGGGACAGTTCCTCAGTTTTGTCACCTAAAAAGAATGGCTCAGGTTTGGGAATCTCCCTCACATCCTCAACCATGAAGACCGATGCAAAGAATTCATTTAGTTTTTCTGCAATGGCCTTATCGTCCTTGAGTGCTCCTTTATCATCTCAATCATCCAGTGGCCCCACTGGTTGTTTAGCAGGCTTCCTGCTTCTGACGTACTTAAAATTTTTTGCTATTACTTTTTGAGTCGTTGGCTAGCTGTTCTTCAAATTCTTTTTTGACCTTCCTAATTATATTTTTACACTTCATTTGCCAGAGTTTATGCTCCTTTCAATTTTCCTCACTAGGATTTAACTTCCACTTTTTAAAGGATGACTTTTTGCCTCACTGCTTCTTTTACTTTGTTGTTTAGCCACAGTGGCTCTTTTTTGGTTCTCCTACTATGTTTTTTAATTTGGGGTATACATTTAAGTTGAGCCTCTATTATGGTGTCTTTAAAAAGTTTCCATGCAGCTTGCAGGGATTTTACTTTTGGTGCTGTACCTTTTAATTTGTTTAACTAACCTCATTTTTGTGTAGTTCCCCTTTCTGAAATTAAATGCTACAGTGTTGGGCTGCTGTGGTGTTTTCCCTGCCACAGGGATGTTAAATTTAATTTGACAAGTAGACACTCAAGACGTAGTACGCTGGTGGACACAGCTGTCTGTCTGCGATAAATAGGGAACATGGCAGAGCCAAGGGACCACATGGGCTAAAATCCACAGGTTCTTCTCAGATACATAAACAAGACTGATCTTTCCTACTACTGTGCAAATCACTGTTCAATTCAGCAGGGCCAAAAACGGCTCTCCACATCCCAGCGAGGTATTTTTGATTGGAGGGTGGAACAAGACAGAAAGAAGCAGAATCTTGTTCTATAGGTATTTACTCACAGAAGCCTCAGTAAGCTCAAATTTAAGCACTCAGACAGTGGGCCCATCCTCTCCAAATACAGCCCCAAGTCTTCTCGGCTTGTGTAATAAGATTAGCTTTTGAAATGCAGTAAATTTGATTAGATCCCACTTCCACTGAAGTCAATAGTTTTGCCACTGACTTCAACAGGAGTAGTATTGAGCTCTTTAAGGGTACGTCTACACTACCCGCCGGATCGGCGGGCAGCGATCGATCTATCGGGGATCGATTTATCGTGAATAGTGTAGATGCGATAAATCGATCCCCGATCGCTCTTCCATCGACTGCTGAACTCCAGCTCGGCGAGAGGCGGAAGCAAAGTTGACGGGGGAGCCGCGGCAATTGACCCCACGCCGTGAGGAAGCGAGGTAAGTCAAACTAGGATACGTCGACTTCAGCTACGCTATTCTCGTAGCTGAAGTTGCGTATCTTAGGTCGATCCCCCGCTCCCCCGCCCCCCAGTGTAGACCAGGCCTAAGTCATTGGGTTCCATGCAGTTACAGGGAGGTAACGTGGAGCAGCTTGCAGGAATGTGGCCTTAGTTTCTAAGGAGTACTGCTTTATCGTATGAAATTATTTCAATTAACACCATAAACTTGATAACATGAGAAAATGAAGTCCTCTAAAATTCAGTATCAAATGCCCAAAATAAGGTTTAAAGATGCTGCTCAGAATTTTAGCTTAAAAAAAAAAAATCATCCAATTTTATCATTCATGTTATTTCTTTTACTAATGACTCTCACTGCACCATCAACATGGCTCCTTTAAAGACTCACTCCTCCAGTGACTGAGTCAGCCAAAGAAGCTGCTCTGTGCCTAAACATCTGTGGATGCAGAACTGCTTTGGCCACTGGCAAGTACCTTTTCAAGTGGCTTTGAGAGGGAGATCACCACTCCAGCAACCCCTACCTGCTCCAAGACCTGATTCTTATAGATTAAGTAAGTGAACATCAGCCATTTGCTACCTTCTTTTTATTTAGCTTATCATTTCCAGGCTCAGTTAGCTATAGTGCCAGTACATTTTAATCAACAATTTAAACCATGGTTTCAACACTAACACAAGACAAGGTTAGCTCATTAAACTGACAGTCAGAACAAAGGATCAGCATTATTGCAACCTGCTGCATTTCCAACCAGCTTTACAATTCACTTTATTGTTTTGCAAATAGAAAAGTCATTTTCAAGGAGTGACATTTGGGATACTTACAGATTAGTTATTTACAGCCCTTACACACAGCATTACCTTTTGCCCCATGTACAGTAACTCCTCACTTAACGTTGTAGTTATGTTCCTGAAAAATGCTACTTTAAGTGAAACGATGTTAAGCTAATCCAATTTCCCCATAAGATTTAATATAAATAGGGGGGGTTAGGTTCCAGGGAAATGTTTTTCGCCAGACAAAAGACTATACATATACATACATACATACACACAGTATAAGTTTTAAACAAACAATTTAATACCGTACACAGCAATGATTATTGTGAAGCTTGGTTGAGGTGGTGGAGCCAGAGGGTGGAAGAGGGTGGGATATTTCCCAGGGAATGCCTTACTGCTAAATGATGAACTAGCACTCGGCTGAGCCCTCAAGGGTTAACGCATTGTTTTTAACATAGCCTCACACTCTACAAGGCAGCACAAATGGAGGGAGAGGCAGAGCGAGACAGAGATATACACCGTGTGTGAGTGAGAGACGTGCATTGCCCCTTTAAGTATGCTGACTCCACTCTAAGTACATTGCCCTTTTAAGTAGATCAGCAAGTTGAGACAGCAGCTGCTGCCAGCAAGCTCCCTCCGTCCTGAGACCTGTTGTGTCTCCACTGCTCTATGGAGATGGGGTAAGCGGGGGAGGGGGGCGCAGAAGCAGAGGGGAGGAGGACACCCTCACATTAGCCCCTCACTTCCCCCCCCGCACAGCAAGCAGGAGGCTCCCGGGAGCAGCTCCAAGGCAGAGGGCAGGAGCAGCACATGGCAGTGGGGGGAGGGACAGCTGAACTACAGGCAATTAATAGCCTGCTGGGCGGCTGCCGCACAGGGAACTTAGGGGAGCTGATGGGGGGGCTGCTGGTCCACCCTGGTTCCAAGCCCCCACCAGCTAGCGCCAACGGGCTGCTCTTCCTGCAAGCAGTGGACAAAACAGGCGACTGCCAAACAACATTATATGGGAGCATTGCGCAACTTTAAACGAGCATGTTCTCTAATTGATCAGCAATGTAACAACATTAACTGGGACGACTTTAAGTGAGGAGTTACTGTACCCCAGAAACAATCCTCTGGATTCTCACTGCTCAGTGTCAGCAAGAGGGGGCAGGCATTCTCACTGGTAAGATGTGCCTGTGAAATTCCATCCCCAAGGATGCACTTGGACTTTTCCTGTGGCTGTTTACAGAATTCAGGTCATTCTATTTGGCTCCTTTTGATGGTGACCATTGAGACACCAGTCACTGTATACTGGAGACATCAAGAATCATGTATCTACATTGTGTTCAGCAGTATCCATACCATTCTCCTGCCAGATATCAGCAATGGCTATTAAACCAGCATTAGGGACAGGCATATGCACAGCTTTAATGGAGTCATCTGTAAGTGGAGAACTGTATTCAGCCAGAACACATTTTAGTGACAACGTACTCTATATATTTACTCAATAGCAAAAGCTGGTCACAAACTGTACTTTTAATCAATGTAATGCATTCACTCTAACAGTCAACCATCCGTCCAGTAAAAGATTTCATCCACACTGATGCCAGAAACAGAGCAAACAGTGCCACCACAGTACAAACAAATTCAGAAAGTCCATGAATGAAAAGTCCGATGGGATACAAAGATGGGTTACAAATGTTGTGCTGTATTTCCCTGCAATAAAATACATGTTAGGACATAGAATTGCTGGCACCTGCCCACCCACAGGGAGGAAAAGGTTTCCACTTCCAGTAGAATCCCACCAACACGTAGGAAACAAGAGACAGCATGCAGAAACAACTACAGTGAGAAAAGCCAATATCCTAGTTTGCTACCTATCTCCAACCCCGAAACTGTGAGAGAAATCCCTCCCCACAGAAAATGATCAACACCTTCACAAGAAGCAGAACAGTAGCAAATACTTTGTCTCCCAGCTTTTCTTTCAATAGCTTTGTGATTATACAGCAGAGCAGCATCATGCCATCTGACATGTAATATTTCTTTTTAAAACCATATCCATAATAGCCAAATGATTGGTTTGTTTGTTGAATAGTAATTGAAAAATCTTATTAATTTACAACTAGAAAACTTCCAACCACATAACTAGTTGCCATAGTACAGATTTCCTGCCACAGATTTATTGCTGCTGAAGAGATACCCACAGGATAACCTACTACACATTTACTATTGGGATGCAAGGTTGTTTGCTTCAGACAAGTCTGTCATCTATAAAATCACTGGAATATGTAAATGTGCCGAAAAAGACATTCACAGAGCATGCATATAAATGAAGTTCACTGTACATCAAGTGTAATTAACTGTGTGATCTGGTAGCAGCTCCCCTGACATCACAGTAATAAATGACCAAAGTGACAATTAGCGCCCTGCAAATCTGAGGATATCCACTTTATATCCGTGGACCATGTATGCAGATCGGATGCGGATACAAATTTTGCATCCATGCAGGGCTTTAGATAAACAGTTCCTTAGAGGTGTCATAGGATAGGATATCAGGCATGGGGGCAGAGGAAGAGAAAGAAGATAGCCATTATCAGATGGGGAAGAATACTGTACATTTTACCTAACCATTAGAACACACCCAAAACGTAAAAAAAAGTTGGATCTGAACAGAATTTCTTTTTAAAGTAACCCTGAAAACACTTTCCATTACAAAACCCATGTCATTAGAAAAGCACATCTTTCTTGTTTCTCCCTCCTTGAGCACCACAAGAAATTGTATGTATAGCTGTGAAAGTAAGGGTTTATAGAGCACTTTCCTAGATAGAGCTAATGCAAAAGCATAGCTCTGAAAATGCAGTTATATATAACTGTTTTCAGCCTGTAAAAGCAAATTTTCAGACAGACAGTGGCCAGGATTATATTTAAATTAAAAAAAAAATACAGAGTCCATTCCTGTGATTCAGTAACTAACAAAAGCAGTAGAAAATAAGCATTTTTCATCAACTTCAAGGTACTTCAAAAGAATTATCCATATAAACTCCATTAGAGGTGATCACCATGAATACTTCAGATAGGTCTATAAACAGTACAAAACATTTTTTGAATAGACACACAGCCAATTGCTGTTGAAATCGTTACATTGCAGGGTTATGATTTCAAGGGAGGAAAAGGCAAAAGAAACTGATCAGGCTAAAGGAAAAAATCCCAGCCTCATAATGTTCCTAATACTAGAAATAACTCAGCTCATGTGTTCAATTTTGTTTTTCCTCTGCCCCTCATTTGGGGGGGGGGGGGTCGTCTTTTTGTTTGGCAGAGAATGTTTTTCTAAAGCTTGATAGGAGTTATTAGCTGCCCTATCAATATTTACATCCTCTATTTTTTTTTCTTTCTGGTAATTCAGCACCAAATACTCTGGGATCACTTGCTCACCTCTGATGAGTGAATGACATGTGGACAGGTGTTGGCACCACAACCTGTAAATTCTCAGCTTCTCTCTCACGCCCACGGAGACATACGAGCTGGAGTTCTGCTAGTCCAACGCATGTCACATGATGCCAGTTTTTACCTGAAATTAAAAGAGAGGGACCAAAGCACAACACACAGGTCTCTCTCTGGTTGCATCATAAAGGAGGGTATACATTTGGGAAGAAAGTCAACTTATTGTGGTCTTTATTTTTCCCCCTATGTAAAGCATAGGCGCCAACTTCTGCTGGCGCCAGTGGGTGCTCGACCCCCCTCTCCTCCCTGCCCCACCCCCCATTCCAACCCCTTCCCCAAAGTCCCTGCCCCCACTCCACCCCCTCCCTGCCCCTGTTGGACTCCTTCCCCAAATCCCCACCCTGGTCCCGCCTCCTCCCCTGAACGCGCTGTGATCCTGCTCCTCCCACCTGGAGCTTGTTACGCCGTGAAACAGCAGTTTTGCGGCAGCAAGCGTTGGGAGCTAGGGGGAGAAGCGGCGACGCGGCGCACTCAGGGGAGGAGGCGGAGGCGAGGCGAGGACGGGGAGGGGAGCTTGGCTGCCAGTGGGTGCAGAGCACCCACTAATTTTTCCCCATGGGTGCTCCAGCCACGGAGCACCCACGGAGTCGGCACCTATGATGCAAAGTATTCCCCACAAGACACAAAGTTTTCCCAGTCAAGTGCCAACTATTGGCTTGTGAACAATCCTTTAATAAAACAGCCACAGGAGATTAAAGGCCAGGTCCTCAGCTGCAGTGGTTTTCAACCTTTCCAGGCTACTGTACCCCTTTCAGGAGTCAGAGTTGTCTTGCATAACCCAAGTTTCACCTCACTTAAAAACTCGGGTTTCGGCTTCAGCCCCGCATGGTGGGTCTCGGGCTTCAGCTTTCTGCCCTGGGCCTCAGCATGTCTAACACTGGCCCTGGCAACTCCATTAAAACGAACTCGCCCACAGTTTGAGAACTGCTGATGTAGTATATAGAACACTGACAAGTCATTGTCTGTATGAAATTTTAGTTTATACTGACTTTGCTACTGCTTTTTATGTAGCCTGTTGTAAAATTAGGTAAACATCTAAATGAGTTGATGTACCCCATAGAAGATCTCTGCGTACCCCCATGGGTATGCATTCCCCTGCTTGAGAACCACTGCTCTGCTGGTATAAATCAGCATAGCTCTGCTGACTTCAGCAGTACTATGATGGGGGCCAGAACTTTCTCTGGTGTAACTCAAATATTTGTTTTTCAAAGACAAAAAAATCCATGCATCTCTTTTCACAGTTCTCTTAAGTGTAAGATTTTAACCTGGTATCAACCCAAATTTGAAAAATATTAAGATACTGAGAAAGTGGGTGATAACAGCTAGAATACTGATAACACTGCAGACCTCAATCCCTTCAGGCAGGGAAATAAAGCTAAAAAATGTTTATTCAGGATTGCTGTAATTGCATTAATATAATAGCATTCACTCAAACAATGATCAATCATTTGCTTTGGAGAGATATAATTAATCATGGCAGGTCTGAACAAACTCATGGGCCAAAATTTACATTTTCCTCAATACCTGAAACACTCAATAACACTCACACGCGCCTTGTTCAGTGTAGATGATTACTGTGCTAAATTTTGGGACACCCAGAGCATGGAATGGGTGCTACTAGCACATAGGTCTTCAAAAATCAGAGTGCATGTGTTATTTTATTTGATGTCCCAGATTGCTCAGCCTCGCAAGAAAAATACTTTCATTGATTTACCTTCTAAAAGATCCAAGTAAACTAAGAACGCAGCATATACTTGAGTGCTGTCAGCCACATCCAATGACATCATCTCTGTGAGCTGAAACCAACATGTAACAGCAATCAAAGAATGCAGAGCAGAAGCCAAATTGGTACAGATACATAAAACCTTTCAAAAGAGCATGAGAAAGTATGGAGCCTGTTTAAAGAACTGCTACTAAGATTCAGAAAGATTAAACACCAATAAATATACTGACCTCTTAAAATATTTTAAAGTTATATTTCCGCGTGGCCCAGATAAAAAGGTATTAAAAGAATCTTGACTGTTTCTGGAACAGAGCTGTTTTTGTGGAGAAAGATTCAGAGTTTCATCTGTTTCTGCTACAGTACATAAACATGGACATACTGAGTCGGACCAATGGTCCATCTGGCCCAGTATCCTGTTTTCTGACAGTGGCCAGTGCCATATGCTTCAGCAGGGCAATTATCGAGTGATTCGTACCCTATCGTCCAGTCTCAGCTTCTGGCTGTCAGAGGTTTAGGGACACCCAGAGCATAGGGATGCATCCCCAACCATCTTGCCGTTGATGGACCTATCCTCCAAGAATTTATCTCATTCTTTTTTGAATTCAGTTATACTTCTGACCTTCAGAACATTCCCTGTACAGGTTGTGCAAAGAAATACTTCCTTATGTTTATTTTAAACCTCCTGCCTATTAATTTCACTGGGAGACCCTGGTTCTTATGTTACATGAAGGAGTAAATAACATGCTAATACTCCTCAACAGCTCTGATTATAAAATGTAAGATAAGGTCTCTCCATATGCTAAACTCTTAAGAAGTTTATTACATTAAAATCACATTAATCCATCAAGTTCCTCTTCCAACAAAGAGACTTAGCAGTTTGACTATTCCAAGGAAGAGTAATAGTAACAGGAGACTCATTATTTATATAGCTCTGTTGGCGTGCATGGGGCCTATAGTGCTTTACAGACATCCAAGACGACAAAGGTCAGTGTCATAAGGAATTTACAATCAATGCTTTTCAGGGCAGAAATTATGCTCTTTTAAAAAGTTTCCTGAAACACCATTCAAATTAATAATATACAAATAAGTAATGAAAAGAGATCAGATAAGGGGAGCATAAAATCTCTGTCTACCTAGTCATGTAACTATCTCTGTCTGTCTAGACTCTAGGTCAGGGGTGGGCAAACTACAGCCCGTGGGCAAGATCCAGCCCTCCTCAAGCTCCTGCTGGGGAGCGGGGTCTGGGGCTTACCGTGCTCCAGCCGGGAAGCAGGGTCAGAGGCCGCTCCACATGGCTCCTGGAAGCAGTGGCATAGCCCCCCTCCGGCTCCTATGTGTAGGGACAGCCAGGGGGCTCCAGCTCTGCACGCTACCCCCGCCCCAAGCGCTGCCCCCACAGCTTCCATTGGCCGTAAACTGCAGCCAATGGGAACTGCAGGGGCAGTGCCTGCAGATGGGGCACGGCGCAGAGCCGCCTGGCCACGCCTCCGCGTAGGAGCCAGAGCGGGGACATGACGCTGCTTCCGGGAGCCGCTTGAGGTAAGCATCGCCCGAAGTCCGCACCCCTGAGCCTCCCCCCATGCCCCAACCCCAGCCCTGATCCCCCTCCCGCCCTCCGAACCCCTTGGTCCCAGCCCAGAGCATCCTCCTACACCCCAAACTCATCCCCAGCCCCACCCCAAAGCCTGCACCCCCAGACGGAGCCCTCATCCCCCCCACCAAGAGCCCCTTCCCGCACCCTGAATTCCTAATTTCTGGCCCCAGCCCAGAGCCCGCACCCCCAACCAGAACCCTCACGCCCTCTCACACCCCAACCCCAATTTTGTGAGCATTCATGGCCTGCCATACAATTTCTATTCCCAGACGTGGCCCTCAGGCCAAAAAATTTGCCCACCCCTGCTCTAGGTTTTGATCTTAATGCTCACAGTTTGACACATTATTGCAGTTGGGTACTCCTTTTCTCCTTCCTCCCTAAAGGAAGGTAGCTCACAAGTTGTTTTTTGTTTATTTCTTGGATGTGTTTTTTTCAATGGTGAGGCTGAGAGCGAGAAAAAAGATTAGTGGTGAAAAGCTACCACAGGGCACTGAGATCGAATTTGTCAGCTTGAAATATTCCTTCAAGAAGTAAAGCAAAACTTCTTGGGAAATTTGCAGAAACCCTCTATTCAATCTTCGTTTTCAAATAAGGCTTTCAGCAGCTTAAGATAAATTAACAAGTATATGTGAGACAAGATTCACGCTAAAGATATTATTTAAATAAGTGAAGATGTCTTATTTTATTTTGTATTGTCTTGGCTACAGACCTCAACTGTCAAACCATAAATGCACAACCATGACCCCAATAACTCAGTCACCATGGAGGAGGAGGAGGAGGGAGCCTGAGCCTGCTGGGACACGCGGGATCCAGCAGTCAACAGCTGGAGGAGCACCCAGTCCGGACAGCTCCGCTCTCCTTCAGGCGGGGGGCCGGGCCATGCAGTACCGCCGAGCCACCCGGCTGGGCGGGGCCTTGTGTGGGCCCCACCGCGGCGGGACCCGGACACCCCAAGCCCGGCTGCACAGCGGGGCCCGCTCCTCGGCTCCTGCCCCGGGCCGCGGGGAGCAGCCTTGGGACGGCGGGGAGCGCGCTCTGCTGGGCCCCTGTAAGGTCCGCCCCGGGGCCCGGCCCCCCACCTACCTTAGGGTGAGTTGCCATCCAGTTGCCGCAGGGCGACCCCCGGGGCTGGGGCTCCTGCTCCCGCCCGCTCGGGGGAGCCGCGCAGCCCGGCTGGTCCATGCGGCTCCTGCGTGCAGCGCGGCTTCGCTCCGGGCGGAGCACTGCACTAAGTGCTCCGGCCGGGGACAAGCCAGCGCGCTATAGTTCCGAGCTATAGTTCCTGCAGACCCCCTGCTCCCCGGCCGTGTTCCCGCCGTGCCCAGCTGCTCCTGTGGAGCCTGTGAGCCGGGCAAGCTCAGGACACGCTGCACCCGGCTGCCAGTTCTGGAACCAGGTGTGCAGCTGCCCTAGGGTTGCCAACCCTCCAGGTTTGGCCTGGAGTCTCCAGGAAGTAAAAATTAATCTTTAATTAAAGATTATGTCATGTGATGAAACCTCCAGGAATCTGTCCAACCAAAATTGCCAACCCTAAATTGCTCTGTCCCATTGGAGCTGTCACTCTCTGCATCTGTCACTGTCCACCCATCCCTCTCCCTCCACCCCCTTTAGCCTAGGGTTACCATATTCAAACATTTAAAAAAGAGGACACTCCACGGGGCCCCGGCCCCGCCCCCGGCCCTGCCCCAACTCCGCCCCTTCCCCGCCCCTGGCCCCGCCCCAACCCCACCCCTTCTCCACCCCCATTCCAACCCCTTCCCCAAAGTCCCTACCCCAACTCTGCCCCCTCCTCTGAGCACCCCGCATTCCCCCTCCTCCCTCCCGCTCTGATCTTGGTTGGGGGTTGCTAAGTGCTTCCCTGCTCCCCACTCGCCCTGCAGCCCCTATGCCCTTGCCTGCCCTGCTCCTCCTCACCCTGCAGCCTCTGCGCCCCCCCGCCCCTGCAGCCTCTGCTCCCCCCCGCTGCCCTGCCCCTGCAGCCTCTACACACACACACCCCCGCCTGCCCCCCTCCCCCGCTCACCCGGCAGACGGAGAACTGTGAGCTCCACGTGGATTCCAACACTGCCGGCTGCTCTGTGGGGGAGGAGGGGGAGGGAGCGGGGGAAGGGGAGGGACTCTGGCTGCTAGAGGCCCTAGTGGCTGCGAGCGGCTTTCCATCAGGCCAGGTGTCCAATCAGCCGCGCCGCACTCCGCAGGAGGGGAAATCCCGGACATTTCTACTTAATTAGAAATCCCCCCCGGACGGCCATTTAAGGCTGAAAAACCCGGACATGTCCGGGGAAACCCGGACGGATGGTAACCCTACTTTAGCCACCCACCTCTTCCTCTCTCTCCATCCCACTGTCTATCCGAGAGGTGGGCATCTGGGTGGGGAAATTGCATGCAGCGCCATGAATGTAGGGCTGAGGCAGGGAGTTGGGTGCGGGAGAGAGTGCAGGATGCAGCAGGGGGTGCGGTGTGCTGGAAGAGGCTCAGGACTTGGGGTAGGGGTGCGGGTGCGGCAGGGGGTTGGGGGCTCAGGGCAGGGGGTTGCGGTGTGGCAGGGGGCTCCGGGCAGGGGGTTGGGGTGCAGAAGGGGTGTGGGGTGTGGCAGGGGGCTCAGGGCAGGAAGTTGGGGTGCAGGCTCCAGCCCCACACCGCTTACCTGGAGCGGCTCTGGGGTGGCAGCGGTGCACAGCAGAGCTAAGACAGGCTCCCTGCCTGTCCTGGCCCCATGCCGCGCCTCTCCCGGAAGCGGCCGGCACCACATCCCTGCGGCCCCTGCAGGAGGAGGGAGTAGAGGGTTCCACGTGCTGCCCTTGCCTGCGGGTACCTCTCCCGAAGCTCCCATTGGCCACGGTTCCCCGTTCCCGGCCAATAGGAGCTGCGGGAGTCGGTGCCTGCAGGTGAGGGCAGCGCACAGAGCCCTCTGCCCCCCCAGGGGCCATAGGGACGTGTTGCCCGCCGCTTCTGGGAGGGGCGTGGGGCCCACAGTGCCACAGGAAAGGCAATCCCGCGGGCCAGATCCAAAGCCCTGACAGGCCGGATCCGTCCTGCGGGCCGTAGTTTGCCCACCCCTGGTCTATCCCCTTTCTGTCTCATCTCATCGCAGTGCTTACCACACAAATAAACTGTGGATGACATTAAATAAATGCCACAAACCAAGAGAGAAATGCATGACATACCATGAAATGCAGCAAGCAAACATCACTATGGACAGGTGGGGAGAGGAGGATTAGGGGAATTGAGAGGGAGAAGGAGGTGGAGGAAGGGATGAGGGTTATATAATAGTGTTCTACATGTTCAGTTGCCATACAAATATTTACCAATCATTTTTCACTACAGCCATGTAAAGTAGTATGTGTGGAAGGAGTGGTGATGAAGGGAAGTGGGGAATAGAGGAGGATGGTGGTTGAGGGAAGGAGGTAGAGAAATTCAAGGTAAAGGAGAAAGTGAATGAGAGAGAAGCAATGACACAGAAAGGAGGGGAAGAAATAAAAAGAAACAAAAGGGGAAGAAAGGAAAAAAAGCAAGAGCGAGGAGGTCAAAGTGGACAGGAGAAGAAATGCTGAAGGAAAAAAAGAGGAAGAGAGGCTAAATTGAGGGAGGATTATGGTAGAAGAGTTGGTAAGATGAAAAGAGAAAATAAGTAAAGACAAAACCCTGACAATGTGCATAACAACAATTAGAATGAAAACATCACTGGGAAAGAGAGACTATATGGATAGAAAATATAAAGTGAGGGAAGGATGAGGAAGGAAGAATCTGAATAAAGGCAATTTGGTATATTTTATTAATTATTTAAAGTTTGTATAATCTGTGTAGATTCAAATTATATCTATATCTCATCTCTAGAAATAATCATCACTGATTCCCTATGTGAATGGGGCTTCTACAGTCCAATGCATGCCAGATTTCCCTTTGCAGAAATTGGCAGCTCCTTGCTTGGCACCTGGCTTGTAGAATTTCAAACACTGGCCCAAATTAATCCATCCCTGGTTAGGAGGCATTAAAGCATAGCTCGGCGCTGGTGTCTGCTCAGTATGCAGCAGCATAAAAAACAAATATATAGTTGGTGCATTAAGAGAATAATAAAGAACAAATGGCAATGACATAAATTAAACAATTAAATGTCCCCTTCGAGGGCATTGTGCCCGGTTTTAGTCAACCTACCTCAAGAAAGATGTGGCAGAGACTGAAAATGACCAGAGACAGGCAACTAAAATGTTTAGAGGGAAGGCACGGACTGGAATTAGTTAGCGTGGGAAAAAGAAGAACAAGAGGGGACTTGACTGAGGTATTCAGACTTAGGCTGAGCATAATGGAAAAATGAATAGTCCCTTCTCTTATCCTGTTATGATGATATGGTAACAACTGGGTCCATTGGTGAAGGATAAATAAAAGGACATCTCTATTTATTCAGCATTTATTCAGTGTGTGGATTACACTGGTGCAGGAGGTCACTGAGGGACCAATCCTGCTTCTCTAATTCTGGCAATTTTCAGGAGCTTTGCCTGTCTAAAAAGTGTAGCTTTGATAGGGCACATACACCTTATTCCCTTGTGACCAACGAAGGGGCTAAAGCCTTTCAGTGGGCACAAAAGAGGTGGCTGGTTTTGAAAGAGCTACCAGACCTGGAGGGAAGAGATGGCAGCTGTGGCTTGTTTGGCTCCTGGACAGAGGAATGGACAGCTGTGCCTCCTAGGTATGGAAAAAATAGAAGAAAATAGAGGCTTCCAAGGTCTGTGGGTGGTATGTTCCTAGCAGGGGAAGGAAGCTGCTCTCCAGCTGATCCAGGGAAGAGCACACCTGAATAGGTATCTGGGGGAATTTGCTGCCTGCCTGAACTAATGGAGACTATGGTACTGCCAAAGAGAGTACCCATAGTCAAACTGTTCCTGTCTGTTTGGTATGGACACCTGAAGTGGACTCAAGAAAGATGCCTGCATTTGTTTTATTTCCTTGGGACCTATGGCCAAAGGAAAATCGGTGTGTTGCTTCCTCCCGGACAGAATAGTTGATTTTCCCAGCCTTTTTTTAAACCTGCTTACACAGGCTAGTACCTCAACCCTTGGAGTGACTAACAGTCCTGTTACAGCACAACTGGCCCTTGAGTCAAACGCACTGCTGGATTTTAAAAAGCAATGGGATATTTTTGACCACTAATAAACAAAACAATTATATGAGTTGTAACAGTAGCTGCTGCCTCCTGCCATGTATCAGAAATCTGACCTTTTGTAACCCTGACCCATGTTATTGGGAGTAGGAAATGAAGTGGAGTCTGACTCCTGTGTCATACCCTTATTATACATGGATAAACACACCTCATGCTTATGAGGGAATTGTTCCCATTTACCAACACAGCACAGCTGGCCTGTGTGTGCGTGTGCGTGTGGTGGGAGGGGGAAGGCATTGAAGAGGAGCTGCCTTCCTTGAAAGCATCAGATGCTGCTGGCGGCAGGATACTTTGCTATACAGTCTGATTCGGAATGGTAACTCCTGTTCCAAAAGGACCTTTGATGCCATTAACAAAACATGAGGAAGCAAGTCATGTAAAAAGTGTTCAAACCACACATGGCTTTTGTTAAAGTCATTGTGTTGTGTAGCTAAAGCCATGCTCAACCTTTTGAAAACATCCCATAGTGAATCAAGTGAAATAGGTTAGAGCTAGGTTGTCCCTTTACATTTAGCTCTGTGCTGGGAAGGGGCTGTGTTGCCCAAGGAAGGAATTGTGTTTCTTTTTCCCTGCTCCCTATTTCCTCTTGGGAGAGAGTAATCTCTATTACTATGGTGCCCACCCTGCATTAGCTCAGCTGTGCTGGTTCTGTGTTAAGTGGGCAGAGTCAAGATTCCCCCCACTCAGTGGAGCAGGAGGGAGCACCAGGTGCTCAAGACTTTATCTTGAGAAGGGCTTAGTACCTGTAATGTCTATTCATTTCTGTGGGAGCTGTGAGTACAATGGGCCCAGATCCACAATCTCACACAGCACGCTCTCGAATGAACACACACAGGAAAATAATAAAAGACAAAAACGCCCTAGCACCTGTGGGTGAACACCTTCACAAAGCAATCACTCCATAATTCACCTATCAGTCTTCACCCTCAAAGGAAGCCTGCCCAACACTTTCAAAAGACAAGCCTGGGATCTTAAATTCATAACTTTACTAAAATTTTATCTTAATAAAGACACTGGATTTATGGTTTATTACAACAATCTGGAACCCAGTAACCCCCCCTTTCTGTCCGATGACTACAGGGGTGTTAATGGTCCACTTCACCTTGAGTGTCCCTTAGAATACATGCTAACTACTTACGCTAAACTATCTGTTCAATCTTGTATTTAGCTGTCACACTTTGAGTATCTTTCCCTGACCTGAAGAAGAGCTCCATGTAAGATCGAAGGCTTGTCTCTCTCACCAAGAGAAGTTGGTCCAAAAAAAGATATTACTTCATCTACCTTGTCTCTCAGATCCATAAAAGTGTTTAGGCTCCTAGCTTCTATTTAGGAGCCTAGATATCTTTGTGGATCTGGGCATATGCTCCTATTAAGATCGTGATCCCCAAATATAAATTGTTACAGTCGGTGTTGTGTGGTCATAGTGTTAAACTGTAATCTGTTGCATTGATGGTCCTTTCAGGGCCATTCATGAGAATATTTCTGGAGAGTTAATGAAATGCAGTGAATATTTTAGTGTCTTAGCTAATTTCCAACTTGGATAATTGCATTCTGCTTATCTAAATTACCTCCTGCAGTTTGTTTTAGATACAGTATATTAGCTCATTTCATCTGGATATTCTGAGGCATCTATTTGTAAAACACTTTGTACAAAAATGCAAGATAACTTCCTTTCCTCAGTTGCTATGAAGCATGGCTGTGGAATGTGAATTAGCTACTGCCTTCTATCCCAGAGATAGCACAGGTACGTGGAGTAAGAGAACCCTGTGTACCTACTGAGGCCCTGGTGATAGGCAGGCACAAGCCCACCCATATCTAAGGCCCCCCTCCCCCAGCCTAAGGGAAGGAGCCATTGGACTCAGGCAACAAAAAAGATTACGGGGGGATAACAAAGGAAAAATCAGGGACAGGAATGTCAAAAGCAGGGATCCGGAGGAGGACAGAGAGCAGAGAACCACAAACAATGCTCACTGCTCCTCAAAGGCATCCAGGGAGCCAGTGCACACAGTCCAGAGGAACTCTGCCCCGAGATGTGACTTAAGGGAAGATCAGAAGTAGGCCCCACAGTTGCAGAGCGCCTCCCCGTCCAGCTTCCTCCTCCTGGTATGGTGGACAGCCACCTGGGCCCGCACCAGGAGGAGGTTGGTGAGGAGGTCTCGTGACTTTGTGGGGCCACAGATGGGGTGTGCATAGATCAGGGAATGCAGGGAAAAATGCAGCAAGAACTTAAGAAGGTTCTGGAGGAGCCGGAAAAGGGGCTGCAACATAGCACATTCGATGTAGATGTGTGCCATTGTCTCCCGCTCACCACAAAAGGGGCAGGTGTTGGAGGAGGTGGTGAACTGCTCAAGGTAGATGCCCGTGCTTACTGCTCCATGAAGGAGCGGCCAGATAATATCCCCAGCGGGCCGTGGGACCAGGGTGGAATATGGACTGGCCCACTGGGGTTTCTCGCCCTCCATGGGTGGTAGGAGGTCCCACCACTTGGTGTCAGGATGGGATACAAGGGTGAGGAAGTGAAAGGTGTGGAGCATGAGCGTGTATAGCTGTTTCCTAGGCATGGTTCAGAGGTGGACCAGCTGCATGTCACACAGACGGCTCAGGTGGTGCATAGGGAGTGGGCAGGGAGGCTCACCGGGCAGAGGCCCGAAGGTGAACTCTGGAGGGTCAGGAGTGAGGGATGGGCGGGGAGCACCCCCCCCAAGGATCCACTTCAGGAGAGCCTGGAGGTGGGTGGTAAGGCTGCCATCACGTCCTGGAATATATGATGGGGGACATGAGGAGTGGAGAGCCCCATGTGCCAGCTGAGTGCCAGGGGATCCACCCAGTCCTTCTGGTTGTAGTCCAGGAGGTCTCCGATCCTGGTGGTACCTACCAGGACAAATCTCTGGCACACCGAGGGGGACTCTGCCACCTGCACACCGAAATGGAGGTTGTGTTGAATAGGTTCCGCAAGAAAGTCCTCCCCCTTGGTGGCTGCTGTGGACCTGGTCGCTGAGACTAGCTTCCAGGTCCTGAATAGAAAAGACCTGAAAAGACCGGCATCTCGGGGAGGTCTCGGAGGAGACCCCCTTGGATCGAGGTGGAAGAGTTGCCGGTCAAATCGGAGGCAGCGGAGGAAGGTGTGCACCAGTACACTCCACACCAGACTACCGGCACCATAAAGGAGTCTTTGAGGGCCTGGAGGTGGAAGACGTGGAGCTGACTGCTGAGTCGGAGCAGGCCCTCCTGTCCACTCTCCTCAGGGGGAAGAGATCCCTGTGTCTCTGTTTTAACTGTGTAAGGTTCTTTGGGATGAAAGGTGCAAAATGTTTCTTTTAAATGTTTAAATGGTTGGGTTGGTGTTTCCTTTGTTAAACTGACCTCTTCGCCCTTGCCATGCCACAGGCCCAAACTCTGCAAAGCACTTCAGTGGGATTTAAACTGTGTGGAAGGGGAGCCTATGTTATAAAACACAGGGTGCAATTATAAAATAACAATGGTTAAGTATAATGGCTGGATACAGACACTCCTTTGCATCCAGTTCTTTCTCTGAAGTCGTCATGACTTTTGGGTGCACAAGAAATATGGGGCTTGATCGGGCACTTGATGACAGCCTTGCAAAATTCTGTTCGCCCAGCTCAGGGGGCTTTGGTTTCTTTTCTTTTTTGGACTGGCTCATAAACGATTCGATGTTGTTCTAATCTCATGGTAAGGCCGGGAGAGTAGATTTCGGGGCTTGGTAAAAATATTCACGACTCGTTTGGGAAGCTGCTTTGTGGGGTTGTTCTTGAGCCCGAGGGGGAGCGGAGGGGACACAGCACAGAAAAAGGAGGGTTTGAGTTGCTCAGAGGCGAGGCGAGGGGCTGGGGCTGTGCTGCTTGACCCGGGACGGCTGGAGCCAGAGGGAGGTGAGCACACGGGCGTGTCGTGTCGTGTGTGCAGCCCCAGCCCCCTCTCCATCCCGTTCAGCCTGCCCACCGCGAGGACCTGCAGTCCCCCGCCATCCCCCAGTAGCGAGGCTCCGCTGTCTGCAGGCTGGCGGCTTCTCCCGGGACTTCTCGCTCCGGAACATGGCTGCGCTGCCCGCTCTCCGGCTGCTGCTGTGCTGCTCGCTGTGGGCGAGGAGCGGGGCCAGCTTTCCCGCGGAGCCGCCGGAGGGCTCGGCCCCTTTGCCGGAGTCCCCTTTGCAGAAGCCCACCGTCTTCATCGCCATCCTCGCCAGGAACGCTGCCCACGCGCTGCCCCACTGCCTCGGCTGCCTCGAGCGGCTGCGCTACCCCAAGAGCCGGCTGGCCATCTGGTAAGGCGCGGGGCGGCGGAGCCCGGGGCGCCCCGCTCGGGGGCAGTGCGGCGGGGGAGCTGATGGCCCTGGCCCGGGCCAGCGGGAGCCGAGCGGAGGACGCGCTGCTTTGTGGGGGAGAAAAGTTTCTGGGCAGTTGCCCTCAGGAACAGGCAGCGTCTGTCTGGCCAGTGCAGGGGGGAGAGAGGTCCGGACGGCAGCGAAAGGGGGTGGGGGCCGGGCACGGGAAAGGGGGAAGTAGTGCAGAGGCTAGGAGGGAAGGGGTGCAGGTTCAGGGCAGAGCCTAGGAGGGGGTGCAGGTTAAGGGGGGGAGTGCAGAGGTCAGGAGGGGTGCAGGTCTCGGGACAGTGCAGAGGTCAGTAGAGGGGGGCAGGTTAAGGGGGGCAGTGGAGAGATCAGGAGGGTGTGTGCTAAGGAGTTAAGGGGGAAGAGGTTGGCAGTGCACAGGCTGAATTGGGGTGCAGGTAAAGGGGGGGACAGTGCAGAGGTCAGGAGGGGTGCAGGTCACGGGACTGTTCAGATGTCAGTAGAAGGGGCAGGTTGGGGGGCAGTGCAGAGGTCAGGAGGGGTGTAGGTTAAGGAGGGACAGTGCAGAGGTCAGGAGAGGGGGGGCAGGTTAAGGGGGGGGCAGTGCAGAAGCCAGGAGCATAATGATAATAAAGCAAGGGAACAAGTAACCTGCTGCCTCCAGCGCTGCAGGGATTGAGGGCAGTGATTTTCAAGCTTTTTTCATTTGCAGACCGCTACAATATTTCAAATGGAGGTGCAGCTCCCTTTGAAAGTCTTAGCCATAGTGTGCAGAGACCCAGGGGTCCAGGGACCACAGGTTGAAAACCACTGATCTAGGGCAAGGTGTCTTTGTCTTTGCTGAACATGTGAGGGTTCCCTGCGTTTCAGGACTCCTGATACCCTGAGCAAGAGGCACTGCACCTCTTCAGGCAAGAGGTATCCGCCAGGGGCTTCCCTCTGATCCTTTTCTGTGCTGTGATTTCCTAGCCCTAGCTGTTCTACTGAAAACGAGGGTCCTTCCCTACTGCATTGGTTGGGATCAGGACGAGAGCAAAGCTTTGCCTAACCCTTTGTGTTCTTAGCTGTAAACTTTCCCTGGAGCTCCTGCTTCCTATGGAGAAAGGGATTTCTTGGAAGGAGCTGACAGCGTGGCTCAGACTCTCGGGATAACTCCGCCCCATCCATGCTAAGAGGGAAGGGTTCCAAAATTAATCCCCTTCTCTGCAACCTCCCCACATGGCTTGATACATTAAACCAGGAGCAGATGTCCACTAGGCTCTCCGGAGGAGAGCAGCACATGCATCCCAAACTATGGAATGTTGTATTGGCTATAAAGGCCATGAACACACTGGAGGTAGATAGGCAATGATATGTTTGGGAGGGCAGGGAAAGGCACATAAAGCGAAGCAGGGATTACAGCTCGTGTTTTAACAGCCAAGAAAAACTTTGACTGAAACCACAGTTTTGTTGCAGGTTTTGATGGAACTTTGCCCACCTGCAAGCTTGATTGTTGGGGAAAATGCTTGATTCTTATGCAAAAATCCAGTCCTGGGGCCAAAATGAAAAACCAAAGTCTTTTTAGAGACAAATTGCTATTATATTATTGCCATTATTATACCGATTGAACTGCTGTACTTCAGTTATTAGAGAGACAAGGTGGGAGAGGTAACAGCTTTTATTGGACCATCTTCTGTTGGTGAAAGACAAGCTTTCAAACTATTCTGAGCTCTTCTTCAGGTCATGTTCTTTAGTTATATTGAAGTATTTATGATGTGATGTTAGGCGTGCTTAAAGCATATATGAATAAGTGCCTTTCAGTATCTGTGTAAATCCAAAGAAATGAAATAAATAACATATCTCAGTAAAAAGAACTGATTTCTTAGTGCTAGCTAGCTCTTAAATATTAGTATTTTGGGGATGTCCTAGAGGTAGCATTTGCCTGGGTTGGAAGGTGATCATGCTTAATAGGTGCTGGAGGGCATTGAACAGAATATATCCAATAGCACTGGCAAGATACATTAAGAGCACCATAGCTCATGAGCAGTGTGGTAATAAAACATATTTTGTGGGAAAGGAAGAAATTGGCCTTGAATTCAGTTAGCCTGCTGGTATCTGAAAGGGAAAAAAATCCTTTCTACTCAGCCAGACATTAGTTATACATGATTGGAGCAACAGAAGCTGGTAGATAGGATTCTAAGAAGTAAGAACTTTTGTGGGGCCAAGATTTAAAGTAAGAAATGCTGTTTTAGAGCTTGTACCTGATCCAAAGTCCTTTGAAGTCAATGGAAAAATTCTTCTTGATTTCAGTGAGATTGGATCAGTGATTCAGGAAGGAAGACTAGATTTTTAGGCCTCATCAATACCAATGGAAGCTTGCATTAAATTACTTAATCAAACATGGACAAATATCCCTATATGCATTTCAGGGAGATAGTGGTTATTTACCTTCAAATACTCTACAGAAAATTAGTGACTAAAGAAATGATTGCTTCTAATCCTCATGTATCATTATTTGGAAATGGGATCTCTGTTTTGTGCACTATGATGTCAGCATAAGTATTGCATTCTGAACTACGGACCAGCAACATGACTTAGAGCCATAAACGGACATGTTAGGGGTAAATGAACAACAAATGCATGTTTTAAGGATCTGAGTGCTGGAATACTTCTCAACAATGTGTAACATAGCTCATTTTAGAAGTTTGTCTCTGAGCTAGTATGGTTTGCTAAGCATGTACTCAATTCTGTTTTCATGTCAGTGGGAGTCCTAGGTTTACACTTAGTTATTAGACATGTATCAGAATAAGTTTACTAGACCTTAAACCTTGCCTGCAATTCAGCTAAATATGTTAACCTGACATTAAAAAAAACCCACATGAATGAGACAGAAGTTCAGACCTGATAACTAAACAGGATATATCGGGGGGTCTCAAACTGGGGGTCATGACCCTTCAGGGGGTTGCAAGGTTATTACATGCGGATCACAAACTGTCAGCCTCCACCCCCAAACCTTGCTTTGCATCCAGAATTTATAATAGTAATAAATATTTTAAAAAGTGTTTTTAATGTATAAGGGGTGGGGGTCGCACTCAAAGGCTTGCTGTGTGAAAGCCCATAGTGACAGAAGCATTCTAGGGTAGTGATTCTCAAACTTTTCTTTTCGTGGCCCACTTGAAAATTGCTGAGGATCTCGGCGGACCACTTAATGATCTTTCCAAATGTTGTTTGTACTGTTAGCTAACTATTGTAAAGCACTTTGGATAAAAGCGCTATATTAAAAAACCCGTAATAATAATTAACATTTTTTGTTCTACAAATAAAAGCACACAATTCATATTTTAACATCAGTAGTCTTACCTTTCTAATATGATGGATGTGCCCTCTCTCCCCCACCGCAGCAGCCATCGAGATGGGCTGGGAAGGAAGGCTGTCTCTCCCCGGCAGCCGCAGCCCTGGAGCTGGGGAAAGTCGCCTCTTTCTCTGGCTGCAGCAGCCCTGCACGTCCCAAATTCCCCCACCTTCTCTTCTCACACCCCTGCCCCCTCCCAGCCATGAGACTATGTCCAGCAAAACTTAGAATGCTAGACTCAGACCTGTGTCACTTTGGCACGAAGAGTCCTTCATTTCTTTCTAAAGTACTTTTCAATAGCTTCATCTCACTGACTTGCTTTTCCAAAGGTCACATTGATAATGGCACTGCCAAGAAGGTTGCAGATCTCTGCCATATACACTTAAAATGTAAAGAAAGCAAATGTCCTTAGTTTCATCCATCAATTCCTATTGCTTCTGAGTTTTGAACCATGTCTCACTGTTGTTGCTGAGAGTTCTCTTGACCCTGATTGTTGGACTAATCCAAAGGCTGCTGAAGTGAATGGGAGTATTTTCATTGAGTTTTGTGAGCAGCGGATCAAGCCTTTTGTGCTTAAATGCGCACAAAGTCAAGTCTCGCAGAGTACAATTATATGTTATGAGATGCACTTTTACAGGTCCGCTTTGGAAATGATAGAGTATACAATAGGTATGGCCATTGTTTGGTAGCAGCTTGAGATAAATCCCAGATGAGTGGAGGTAGCTCATTGCTGATGCACTGTAAAACTAGCAACACTAAGAGAATGGTTTACCCTTAAAGGTGTCAATGATGTGGCTAACAATGGAAGTTTATAAAAACAGGGTAATGGTGATGTAGTTTTCATAATGTCAAGATTGGTACAGGATTAGCCTGCTACTGGCTGATGCCAATAGAATGTGAATATTTTCCTATCATGTGAGTTCATAACATTTTTAAATATCAGAGCGGTAGCCGTGTTAGTCTGTATCCACAAAAACAATGAGGAGTCCTGTGGCACCTTAAAAGTGTTTTTTTTTTTTTTACCCACGAAAGTTTATGCCCAAATAAATCTGTTAGTCTTTAAGGTGCCACTGGACTCAACATTTTTAAATGTGAAGGAATCTACATATATGGGAATTTCCATTAGTGAAGCAAGGATCATTTTAATTTCCCACGCTAAATACTTTTCACTGTGGAATATTGGAGTTCGGAATCTGCTGTTTTATGCGCTCACTTCTGTCTATTGATACTGGTTTGATGTATCTCTAAAATCTGTGTTTTGAATAACAAAAGTTGAATAACACTTTTCTGTGTTATGAATAACAAATCAGATTGTTATAAATGGAATAATTTTGTAAAATAAACTTACTCTTCACTGTTTGCTTTTTGCACATCACTCAGTTTGGATGGTGAAAGTTGACGTGTCTGTTTTAGTTTTAGTTAATTTCTATAATCTTTTCTTAGTTTAACATAGTGACACATGGGTTGACTTCTGTCATTCATATAGTACCTCTCCACTGTCTCTCATCATGAGGAATGCCACATCATTTTTTTAAAATCCAATTTTACCTTTGTCCCAAAGGAATTTTGTGTTATCAAGTAATAAAAATTCTACTTGGAACTTACATTATTAGGTATGTTGCAGTAGCACTCAGATCTCAACTGAGATCAAGGCCCCATTGTGCTAAGCACTACAAACACAGTCCCTGCCCCAAAGAACTTACAATTTAGAAAGACAAGACAGACAGAAGATGGGAGTATATTATCTTTTACAGATGGGGGAAACTGAGGCAGATTGACCTTCACAAGGTCTTCGGGGTTATCAGTGTCAGACCTAGTATTTGAAAACAGGAGTTCCTGACTCTTGCTGAGTTGCTGAGATCACGTTCTCACTTCTAGTACTGTAAATTATTCATATCTGAAATGTAGAACCAGGAAACTGAGATTATACAAAATTGCCTTTATACTGATGAAATTATTTTCTTCTTTTGTGTGTCTCACAGTCTTGGCAGGTTGAACTGTATGACATCATTAAATGCTTCAGTAGAAACATTGGAAAGGAAATTTGAAAATTACTGCTGTGACTTTAGTCTGTACCACTATCCTCAAATGTATTGCAGCTAACAGTGTTGATGAAGTATGGAGCAACACTGAGTAAAATGTCAGCTGTAAGAATATAAACACACTGTTACTTGGTATTCCTAATTTCTATGGATCCCCTTCTGTACTGGAAGGTTCTTAAAGGGCTAGATTCTGGTACTCTTACTCCTGCTGAATAGCACTATACTTCAGAAGTGGTCCCATTGAAATCAGGTGATATTAGGCATGAGTAAAAGTATCAGACACTTTCCCAAAATGGGTAAAGGAAGTAGTGAAAATAAAAATTCTGCACCGCTGTTGAGGTGTATAGTGATTATGAGACCTGTTTGCTAGTTACATAATGTATCAAATTTCAGTTGGACTTCAATGAGCACTATGGGTGCTCAGTACCTGTGAAAATCAAGTCACTTATTTAGATACCAAACTTTTGGCAACTAAATTGTGGTGTAAATAAACTGGAAAACAAAACAGATATTTGCTTTGTGTGACTGTCTGTCCAATGCATCTGAAAACACACCCACCCTTTTAGAATCTAGGCACCAAGGTTACAATATACCACAGCCAAGCAGATGCAGTATGCAGTAGAATTCAATTTTAGCAATCAGTGTGTGTAATAATCATTTGGCTGTGTGGATCAAGGATCACAATATCCTATTGATGCTGTTTGCCCCCCTCCCCTGGTTTATATTGGTTTTAAGTTTTGGTTTTAAGGGTTAGTTTGGAAGTAGTTTCTTGGGTGTTTTCAAAGTTCAGAAAGAGTTGGTATTCAGATGCTTTGTATATAAATATACTGTCACACCTTTTTGAATCCCATCAGACTATAGCTAAAGAATCTATGCAGCTTGTTGGAGTGCCTAGTAGGGCCAGTTAAAGGCTACACTATATCTAAAATGCCAGAATTTACTCTGTCCTTGCAAGATGGAGACTTCTGCTCCTGGGAACCCAGTGTGATTTTTGGAAGCTTACTCTCTTATGGATCTGGATGTAGCAATCAGTAAGGTGTGATGACCCAATGGGGGTTGCCCAAATTCATTTTAAATTCAGGAGTATGCAAGTAAAACCACAGTGTGCTCCCACCCCTAACCTGCCAAACATAACAAGCTTTCTTTATATAGTGTTTCTTCTGAAAGAAATCCTTATATTTGTGAGGTTGTTGTGTGAAACTTGTCAATACACCCCAGGTTTTTAAGAATAGAGTGTGAATCTATGCTCTCTCTCTTTCTGGGGCCAGGTCTACACTAACACCCCAATTCGATCTAAGGTACGCAACTTCAGCTACGTGAATAACGTAGCTGAAGTCGACATACCTTAGTTCGAATTTACCGCGGTTCAGACGCGGTCCACACACGGCAGGCAGGCTCCCCCGTCGACTCCGCGGTACTCCTCTCGCTGAGGTGGAGTACCGCAGTCGACGGCGAGCACTTCCTGGTTCGAATTATCGCGTCCACACCAGACGCGATAAATCGAACCCGGAAGTTCGATTGCCAGCCGTCGAACTACCGCGGTAGTGTAGAC
>NW_020664561.1:15227692-15272007 GCF_002925995.2 Terrapene triunguis | reverse complement strand
CGAAGACCCGGAGCGGAAGGACCCCCGCCGCTGAAGACCCCAGGCCCAGACCTCCAGGGGCTTTCCCTGAACAAGCGGCGGCCCGACTTTGAGAAGCACTGCTACATCACTGGTCACAGATGCCCAAAGGGAAGAACCGCAGTTAGACCTGCTGGGTAAGTACAGTTCATACATAGGGTAGTGTATCCCAGGGCCTGGTCTAAGAGTGGGAAAACTGCAGAATTTCACCCCAGGAGAATTAAAGGCACAAGACCTGATACCTGTGGGGGTGATTCAGAGACCAGTGAGGGGACAGAGGTGCAGCTAGCCCTGTAACCATGACAGATTGAACATAAACCCTGCAAAAAACCAACCCCCTCAAACTCTTCTTCCCACCCTGTTATAAAATTACACTAGAGCCGAGAAATAAATCCACCAAAGCAAGGGCATTCCCAGTGTTGCTTTTTGCCATGCATATGCATTGCAGCATGTGTGGTTATTTATCTGAGAGCCCAATGAGGTTGGATGGCTTCACGTATCCTGTGGGGATTCTTTATAAATGGATTGTATTGATGTATTACACATGGTGAACCAAGTATTGTGAGCTGTCCACACAGCTGTCTGCAACGATGGCCAGTATTGTGGAATGTTTTGAAAGGCCATCTGTGTTGCAGTGCATAGAGAAGACTCAGCAGAGTGCAGGATTCTGTGGGTGACTTAACTCACAATTTCCTTCCTTTGGGATGATGTCTCAGACATAATGTTATTTCAGCTTGTTTGTTTGCCTTTAATTTCCTGTGTTTTAGTGGAAGCATGGTCTACACTGACAATGGTTTTGCCCTCATTTTCGGGGTGGATTAAGGCTAAATGTGGCCCATATATATGCATCAAAAGTCCAGAGTCTTGAGACAGACTTTTGTCTTCCTCCAAAGGGCTTGGCTCGCTCTAGCAGGCATTTGGCTGCCAGCAATAAGCTGTAATGCTATTTGCTACTCTGCCTCCAATTTACAGCTCCTTCCAACAATTCTGATCCTGATAATCTTGCCTTAATAACTCTCCCCATCTTGAGATAGTAACAGGGTCTCTGCAGACCAGTGGCTGTCAATGTGTGAGTTGTAACATCCTCAAAAGAGGTGCCAACAGCTCTTGGTGGTGGCCAGAAACCTGCTCATGGTTTTCTTTTTTCAGTCTTTGTTCACTCATCTATTCAGCAATTCATCCTTCCTTGACACCAGGAAGATCAGATAAACTATTGCATTTAGTCCTGTGGTGCCTTCTTGGTGCTAAGGATTCTTGAGTAGATCTGAGAAATAATTGTGATTGACTAGACTTAGAGTTGAGAACCCAAGCCATAGATCATTAGTCCTGTTTTGCTATTGTAATGTGGCCACAGTGAGGTGCCCATAGATTTCAAGTGACGTTATAACAAGGTAGAGAGAGTAAGACCCACATTTTTCAAAAAGGTGTCCAGTAACTTTTGGTGCTTGAGCTTTGGCTGCCTAATTTGAAACAACTTGGACCCAAGCACCTACAACACTTCCATTTCATGTAGTTCAGGCATTTGTAGTTCCCACACCTCTGACCAGACCCTAATTTTCTCCAGCCAAATGTAGAGACACACAGAGTTAGTAGACACTTTTGGCCTAAATGCCTTGCTTGAGGTCAGACATTTTATGGTGGAGCTATGAACTGATAACCTTATTCCCAGTCTTGGATCTCAACCACAAAACCCAGCTTCCCTAATTCTAATCTTGCAGTTGTTAGTGGCAGTCATGCAGCTGAAGGTCTCTCCCATTCAGTAATAGCTGATGGAGTTAACTAGGGTGAATTAGAAGCTCTCTTCTTTGCTTGTCTTGAAGAGTGTTCCTGGGCCAATTCACAGTTATGACAGAAATGAATTTGTCTCCTTGTGCTCTTATTGGCCATAGTCAATAACCCTAAAAGCCAGGTTGTGGGCTCTGATGATGAATCTTCTGTTGAAGTCTTGACTGATTAGTAAAATACCCTTAAACACATCCACCCATCCCAGTATTCTTCAGTTTTCTCATTTGAGATGAAGTGGTCTTCAATCACAAGGTGTGCTAGTAACAGACAGACACAAATGGAGCTGTTTAGTTATGCAGCACTGGTGAATGGCATCTCATCCATAAGGCACTGCAGCTAACCATGCCCTCTCAGGCATTTCTGCTCTCCTTTCCTAGTGTATTATTTTTTTGTTTAACAATGTCACAGAGGGATTAAGATTTTCATATTCTAAAGGCAGATTTTTTTTTCATTTATGCAGTATCTTGTCATTTCTGAAAATCTGAAAGTGCTCTATAAACATTGATTAAGCCTCATAATGCCATCTTGAGATAAGGTAATATTAGCTCCATTTAACAGGCTGGTAAACTAAGGTATAGAGATTAAATGATTTCCTCTTCTACTTCTGATCTAGTCATTTGCTAAGGTAGGAATAGAACTCAGAACTCCTGACTGCCATTCACTTATTCTAACCACTTAATTATGGAGACACTACATTTATCTACAGTTCAGCCTCACTCGTGTATGCTGCCTTGAAGATATGGTGATGGGCATAAATAAAGATGTATCTGGAACGTTGTTTCAGGTTGTAACTACCAGTTTTACATAACAGGCCAATCTGTTTCCACCTGCCTTCATTATAACCAGTGTCCCAAAGCATTTGATAACAAAGCTTCATTTTGTATCCTGCAGGAAAGATGGCTGTGTTGTTATATGGGCTTCTATTCTATACCCACATTCTCTGGGCAAGGATGCAATGAATTTTTAAGCCGGCAAAGTGCCATCTGAACTAGTGGGCATATGCATCAGCAACCAAAAGGACCATGCATATGTATGTGGAGAGGGGAGTGGTAATGGTGTTTGAAGGCAGGAGTTCCAGCTGGAAAAAGCTCTTCGAGCTGGCATCTTTCCCAAAGCTGCTCTATATACACATTCCTCAGATGGGAAGTTCAAACTTGCCCCCTTCCAGGGGTTTGGCTTTAACAAAGAAAATAACGGTAAGAGAAAGATCAGGACTACTGAGCTCAAACCCTCTCTCCCCAGAAAGTCACACCCATCTCCCTTCTATCCAGATGGACTAACGAGTCACCTCCTTCAGCAAGTCACCAGAATCCACGTAGCCCTCTCCTAGAGGACCAACTCCTACCAAATGCTTGGGATAAACACTATCAGCCTGTTGTCTGTGTGTTTTAGGTGTATATGACTGTTTAAAGGGGGATATATCATTCATAATCCAGTTCTGGGTTGTCTTAACTGTCAATTTTTAAATAACATTTGCTTTATTCAGTGTCTGAATCAGATTTACCAGTGTATTGATTGTTTCCAGTATTTTAATAACCTCTGAGAATTTCCCCATCCTGAGAGCTATGCCCCATCCATGTCATTGGATGTGAGCACATTTTGGATACTGTAGAACACCCTCATTTTTCTTTCTTGAAAGTCAACAGGTGTGTAGTAAATCTGTGGTGGTCTGAAATTGAACCAGATGAGTAGAAATTGGTGCATGCATGTAATGGAGTCATCACACATTAGATAAAATTGACCTAACTGGGGTAAAGCAGACTTAATTATAAGGTATATTCATTGAAGAGACCTGAGAATCATTATATTCACCACTTTGGTATGTAAAACGTTTACTCATTTATAGCCAGATCCTGCACATAGAAGAAAATGGAAGTTGGATCAAGCCATTCACTGGTTTAGTCTTGTATCAGGCATTCATAGAAGATGTTTCATTGTAGAGGATTTGAGTGGTGTATATTATTTAATAGTTTTTTAGATTTAGGTGAAGTGTTTGTGTTTACAAGATGCTTCATCTACTTTGGATAATCATAAAAGAGTGATGTAAAGTAAAAGACTTCATTATATTTAAGGAGCAAAAACCAGTATATCTCTTAATATCATTCCCACATCCTTCTATGTGCAGGATCCGACAATAATCGAATAAACATTTTACATACCAATTGCAGCTAAAATGCCTCTTCCACTTACCTGCTATCAGAGATGCCTTCAGGAAAGGTGATACAACAAGCTGGACATCACATTGGAAAGAGAATGTGTTTGCAAGAGCCTGTCTTGGTTCCTGCAGCCGTTCTACCACTGACAGTGGGGAGTGTCAGCTGCCATATCGTCACAGCTAACTGTGCAGTTGGGCTGTACAGAAGCCAGTGCATAAGTTCTTTCTGCTCCTCTGTCTTTCCACTTCTCACTTCCTACTCTGGTAGGAACCAGGCAGCTCTTCAGAAATGAACAAATGTCTCCAAAATATAAACAAACTCTTTCTGGCTGGAAACCAGGTGAATTTGGGGGTATGACCACACAGCTTTGAGGCTTGTATGAATCCAATCTTGTTGTGAGGCAAAAGGGTGAGGGGAGGGGGCATGTAAACCAGAACCCCAGGGCAAGCTTCTTGTAAGCCCCTCGCACACCCAAAATGCCTAATTTCACACAGCTCCAGGTGCAGTGGGCCTGATTCTCAAAAGTGCTCAGTTCTCAGCATTGGAACTGGGTTTTTTAAAAAGAGATCAGCACCTGAAGTGCTGAACTGCCTGGGAAATCTGGCCATAGGTGTCACAATGGGAGCTTCTGGGGGCTGAGCACCTTTGAAAATCTGGTGCTTATTTAGGTTTCTAATGGGTAGTTGAGCTCTTCTGGAAATCTGGCTTCATGTCCTGATGTTTTGGGTCAAAAGATGACTCCCTGTAGCCTGAGCCAAGTAGGGAAAGGAAGAGGTGCCCAAGACAAGGAGGGAAATATTCTGCAAAGGAGAGGACGAGGCAAAATGCTTCCTGGGGTGGAGTGGACTCACAAGTGCCTCCGGCAGCACCTTTGGAAAAGTTCTAGTGTGCACCTCCAAAGCTCCACCCTCTGGGCGCTGTCCAGGCAGGGCAAAGACCATACCCCTCAGGGCTGTTTAGTGCTGCCAGCTGTTCTAGCAGCTCCCTCACTGCTTGGGGAGTGTACAGAACCACAGAGGTCCTTGTCCCCTCTCCCTCCATTCAGGATAGCCATGATGGGGCAGCCATAGTCTGGCCCTTTGGCTCAAGAGCAGCTAAAATGAGGTGTGTTTGGATTACTGGCCCCCCCATGCCCTAACACAGTTGGGTGTGGTATGTGTGCCCTAATTGCTATGTCTCTGTGGCACCCAAGAAGTTGTGGGTTGGCTTTGTTTGTTAGCATTAGACGGTGACGATTTGCTTTGCCATTTGAAAGAAAGGGTGGGCACTGCTATTTTCCCCAGAGCTGCAAGAGAAGAAATATCTGATTTAAAAAATAATTTTTTAAAAACCAGATGGTAATTGCTCTTCCCTCCCAAAGGGATGTTTACTTTTTCTGTTCTTTGGTCCCTCTGCAGAGGAAGGCTGCACATAGCTGCAATCTGTTTTTAATTTGATGCACAGTGGGGCTGAATAATAGGTTGCAGTCATAGGCGGCGAGTTATATGGGCCCGTGGTGCCCATGCTCCACCAATATTCAGGAACGTGGGCCCAGCTCCACCAATGTTTGGGCTTATATTTTCAGAACCATCCCTTCTATAGGACAGACTGGGACAACCGCCCCAGGACCCGTGCTTTGGAGGGCCCCGCGCTTCTGGGGGATGCAGGGTTCAGGGCGGCCTGGAGGGTTAGCGGGGGGCTTGGCACTGGCAGCAGCAAGCAACCTGACCCCAGCCCACTCCACCCCACTGCTTCCCACCCCTGCTCTGCCTCTTCCCGCCCCTGCTCCGCCCCTTCCCCCAAGCTCCCACCCCCACCCTGCCTCTTTCCGGCTTCCACCCCCTCCCCCAAGCAATGCCAGGAGCTGGCAGGGCAGGCTGGGGCTGGCTGCTGCTGGTGCCCGGCCCAGGGCCGCCCAGAGGATTCAGGGGGCCTGGGGTCTTCAGCGGCGGGGGTCCTTCCGCTCCGGGTCTTCGGGGCACTTCGGCGGCGGGTTCCGGAGTGAGTGAAGGACTCGCCGCCGAACTGCCGCCGAAGACCTGGAGCTGAAGAAGCCCTCGCCGCCGAATTCCCGCCGAAGACCCGGAGCTGAAGAAGCTTCGCGTCTTCGGCAGCGGGTCCTTCACTCGATCCGGGTGTGTTCGGTAGCACTGAAGGACCTGCTGCCGAAGACCCGCCAAAAACTCTCGTGGGGGCCCCTGCAAACTCTCGTGGGAGCCTGGGGCAAATTGCCCCACTTGCCCCACCCCCGGGCGGCCCTGGCCCGGCTCCCTGCTAATCCCCCAGGCTGCCCTGGACCCCACGTCCCCCTGAAGCATGGAGCCTAGGGCAGTTGCCCAGATCCATCCTATGGACAGGCCAGCTCTGCTTGGACCTGTTCTGGCTGGGCACCACCAAAAATTATACAAATCTGGTGCCCATGGTTGCAGTAACAAAACTCTAAGGTCTGCTGCTCTCCTGCAGCTGTTAGCAGGTGATCATCTCTTGTGTCAGCAGATCCAAAGATCTGTTTATCCTATTTGTACTTTACCTGGTCCAACATGGGGAGTGGCTGGGATCGGGGTGAGAAGCACGGACTATGAGTTCTTTAACACTGTAGTTTGAAGAGTATTCTCAACACTTTTAATCACTCCAGCCCTGAGAAGAAAATCAGTCGTTCTTAGGAAAACCAGAGAAAAGGCAAATGCTAGTATTTTGAACAGCTTGTGGAAGCTGTATGTTCAACTCTGCTAAGTGCAAACACAGCCATTTCTTCTGGTTATTGATTTGGCTCCATGCATTATTCACCACAAACTTTCTGTAAAGTAAATTTAAGCAGTCTCCCATAAATAATAGCCATTTTGATTCACGGGCTGTGGAGATAAGAATCAGAAGGAAGAACAGGAGCCAGAGTCCCAGCAAGGGCTGAAAAGAGATCTCTGTGCCCCTGTAGTTTATGCAAGCAAGGCAAATATGAAGTGGAAAATATCCCTTTGCTGCTGTGCAAGTGAGGTTATAGGCAGACTCTGATATAGCTTTTATTCACCCTGTGCTTTCTCTCTGTAACACTGACATAGTCTGAAACTATGTCTTCACAGCCCAAAGAGGTGTGTTTTTACAGTGAGGTAACTGTGTGTTAGCTATCTTGCTGTGAAATCCATGGGGAGACAAGGCCCCTGTAGCTGTTACCTCAACGTCACTAGGTAAATCCCAGGTGTGTGTGGCAGTGGGTATAGGGTTGACCACGACTAGCTATATTGAGATCAAAACTACGTGTGAAGTAGTGAAGAGCTTGAGCTAGTCCCATTTAGTTCATACACCTTCTCTGCTGTGTAGGAGTGGGTAGATTATTAACTTTTGGCTTCTTCCTCGTGCTGCTGGTGGGTATGAGAGTTGCTTTTTGGGTAGTTCTCTCCTCCAGCAGCCACTCAAGGACCTGAGAAGATGGATACATTTTGCAACAGTAGCATCAACAGTAGTTTCACAAGAGCAATAATAGCACATTCTGAAGTATTGATTTTCCCCCTCCCCCATTTTCTAGTTCCTTCACAAATTCACTTCACTGAGGCTTGTGTGTGGGCTGCAGAAAGTAGTGTTACCTTTGTACATATTTATATAATCTATAGCTATGTATTAATTCCATCTTAACAACATTTTTTGTAAGTGAAAGTTGTTGCCAGCAGTGTGTTCTCAAAGTGGAAATCAGGAAGGAAATCAAAACCGCAGAACCTACTTCTGTTTCTTTTGCTGCTGCTAAAGGTATCCAACCAGTGGACCAAATTCTGTGATGAATCCTGGTCACATGCCACCTGAGGCACGTTGGGCATACGCTAAGAAGGAGGGGATTTTTTTGGTCTACATTCTCAAATTCCTTGAATTGTTCTGTCCTTCAAGTACAAGTCAAGGCCCACACTCAGGCTACTCAGCAGTAAGAGAAGGAAACTTGAAATTGAGGGTGAGATTTGAAAGCCACAAATGGTAGTTAGGTGCCGAACTCCCATTGTCTTTCATTTCAGGTTAGGCACCCAACTGAGTGTCCCCGAAATGAGTGTAATTATCAGCTCCTTTTATCTAATGAGAGCGTCATCTCATTTACAAATATCACATCATATTTAGTATAACATACTTTTTTAAAAGTATTTGATTCTGTAATTAACAATATAAAAACAATAACAAACAAATCTAAAGGCAAATCAAGAACTAAACACCACAGCAGAGCTAACTTCAACATACATGTAGAAATCATTATGCAAAAATAACTAAAACCATAGCACACTTTCAGAGTGGAGTATGAAAAATAAAGGCAATTAAAAACAAATGGCACTAAAAAAAAGAGGAAACATTTTATAGATGTGTAAAATAAGTGGTTAAAAGTCTGGATAGATATCATAAGCAACCAACCACAAAATATCAGGTATTCTTTGAGATAAAATAATTGTGGACAAAATTTTCAAAAACCACCACTGATTTCAGGCGCCTCCATACTTGGTTGTCCAACTTGAGCCATATTAAGGGGCCTGATTTTCAGAATGCGAGGTGCTCAGCATCTTTTGAAAATTAGGTGTCTCAAGCTCAGGGCCAGCCCACAACATTTTGGCTTCTGAGGCTGGGAGCTCAAATGATGCCCCCATACTCCCTCGCTTGGGCCAAAACTTTGAAAGGTCTCAATTCTGCCTTCTTCCTGTTCTACTCCTCTCATGGTACTGCTCTGCTACCTACCCCAATAAAGGAGAACTAACAACTTAAAATGCCTTGTTCAAAAACGTTAAGTAACACTTAACTTTCAAACACCTGAACAGCAAATGTAACTTTTCTTGTCTGCATAGTAAACACTGGCATTTTTATCGGTTTGAATAATCAAAGTGGTGCTTTCTGTGCCTTCTTGGTTGCAAAGATTTGAACTGCTTCCTGAAGGTCCATAGTCTGGGCCAGTTCATGCTCTGTTGAGATGGTTGCAAGGCTGACCAGCCTCTCCTGTGTGGAGCGTAGATGTGTTTTTATTAACTTCAGCTTGGAGAAGCTGCGTTCTCCACTGGCAACTGTTATAGGAAGTGTTAGAAGTATGCGCAGAGCAACAAAAGCATGTGGAAAGAGGGTGGTCATCTTATTTGTGCATTCTTATTTGTGACTCTTGTATTCTTGAATGGGTGGGAAAATAGCTTCAGCTTCCTCTGCCAACTTCTGTGCACTCTTAAGAATGGTTTGAAATCCCTCATCTGACCGGTAAGACTGTAGGTATGACTTTGCTTTGTCCAGTTGTTCCATTGCTCCAGATATATCAAGGTCAACACCTTGGAGTCTCATGCTTACAACATTTATTTCAAACAGTATGTCATGCCACAACACTAAGCCACCCAGAAATTTGAAGTTATGTATGTTTCTGGTGATTCCATTTCCCTCTGCCACTGTTCTCCCATGAACAGTTCCTGTCATAGCATTATCCTCCATAATGGCAACTATGGCATCATCTATCTTCCCAATTTGGTGTTTGATAGGCTTTATCGCCTCCACTCGACTTTCCCATCATGTGGCACTCAGTGGTTTCAGTGTCAGAGAGGATGTTCCCAGTTTTTGCTTCAAAATTTGCCACTGATGAGTTGATGCAGAGAAAAATACATAGATGCTTTGAATTATATTAAAAAATTCAGCAGCCTCACTAGAAGCTGATGCTGCATCACTGACCACCAAGTTCAATGAATGAGAACTGCATGGGACAAAAAAAGCTCGAGGGTTTAACTCTCGGATCCATGTCTGCACTCCTCTGTTCTTTCCTCTCATGTTGGCACCATTATCGTAGCCCTGACCTCTCAAGTCAGCTCTCGCAATTCCTGTATCTTCCAGCTTTTTAAGAAGCACATTTGTCATACCAGCTCCTGTAGTATCATCAATGTCAATAAATTCTAGAAAATGCTCTCCGACTGTCACCATTGCAGGGACATTTTCACTAGGCTCTGTTGTTGTTACAAAACGCACCATTAAAGTCATTTGTTCATCATGGCTGATGTCAGGTGTGCAGTCCAGAATAACAGAGTAATATCTTGCTTACTTCAGATCTGCCACAATCTTCTGTTTGACTTTTTTTGCCAGTAACTGAATGATCTCATTTTGAATTGTTCTTCCAAGGTAGTGGTGTGTGTACATTTCTTGGGTGGTGTCTCTTCTTAGATGCTCCTGGAGTACAGCATCAAACTCAGCCATCAACTCCACAATTTTAAGGAAGTTTCCATTGTTTGGCGCATACAGCTGATCTGAAGTGCCACACAGTGCTAGGTTTTGGGTAGCAAGCATTCTCACAATGGCAATGAGCCTTTTCAGAACGTTTTGCCAGTAAAGAGACTCTGATGCAATCTTCTCTTGATGCTAATCATCTATGGTGGCCTTTAACCTTAGTCTCATCTCAAGCTCTTTCCACCTATGGAATGCTCTCTGGTGATTTGCTGCCTTCTCATGGCATGCCAGATTTCTAGCCAGATTTTTCCACTCCTTTGTTCCTGTAGAACCCAATGTGGCTGGAACATTAGACTGGAAGAGTTTGCAACAAAAACAGTGTGCAGCATTCTGGGTTTTTGAGTACTTAAGCCATAGCCTCTCCACTTTGTCACCATTGGGGATTTCACACCAGTAATGTGTTGGATGGAAACTTCTATTTTCCTTGTCTTTGGGGACCATGAAGTTTTTCACTTGCTGTGGCCCATGCAGTACAAGGAAGTCCTTCAGGCTACTGCTCAAGTGGGTCCACAGTCCTGAATCATCTAGACTTAAGGAACTGAACTCAGCAGCAGCTGTTTCTTGCGCCTCCACCCCACTCTTCTCTGATCTACACTTTTCTTCAGGATTGTGGATGGTTACATCTATTTGAGATGGAGATATGGATGCTGCAGTAGCTGCCAGGTCACCTGCACTCTGACTAACTGGAAGATCAGGCATCTCCTTACCACTCACATCCTCACTGGGGCTGGAAGGCTCACCATGAACATTTGTGTCTATGTATCTCAGAAGAGCGCCTTCCTGCTTAGATAGAAAAGCTTCCTTTGCTTTCTTTCTTTTTCTGAATGCTGCCCCAGAGGGGCGTTTTCTTCTTTCACTCATGACTGTTGTTCTGTGCCAGCTATAGTGGCTCTCAACACTCAGTTGAAGGGGACAAATAAGCAGGCTGGTAGCAGGGCCTGAGTGAGGGAAGATATCAGTGTCTTAAGGGCCTAACTGGCTCCTACTACTTCAGTTGACTGCCTGTTCTCCTCAAGTGGGTTCAGGGAAGCAGCAGGAAACAGGAAGCTCCCTGAGAAGCTGGTGTTAATCAGTCCAGGCTCCTGGGGGTGCTAGAGAGGTACATAAGAGGCTCCTCCTCCTCTCTCTCCCTGCAGCTCCTGCTGCTTTCTGTTATTCCCTCTCACCTTTTCTCCTGCCTGCCTGTTATGTCTCTTGTGCCCTCCTTCCTCCAGCACAGCACTCCACCATCTCTGTGCATCTAGAGCAGAGAGAATACATATGCACCAGCAGCAGACACAATTTTCTACACTCTGGGTCCTAGTGGTGCCCCCCCACAGTCTGGCACCTGAGGTGGCTGCCTCAGTTCGCCTCATGGTAAGGCCAGCCCTGCTCAAGCTGAGCCCCCAAATCATTGGTTTCTTCCGAAAATCTTGGCTTATGTGTCTAAAGGCTATATTGCGTCTTTAAGACAAAGCCCATAGTAAGGGGCAGTGCACAGCTTCACTCCCATCTGGGGAGAACGGGCAGTTATTCTGTTTGAGTGATTCCTCCAGCCATGCTAAAGGGAAAGCAATTTGCAACACCATTTTAAGTGTTAAGTTAGCATATCCCCCTGCCAACTCTGGAAACCGGTTCACTGGATGGCAAAGCCATGGCTTCTTCTTACTAGCCCCTTATCAGTGAGTTGTTCCCAAGGGATGTGGGGAAGAGCAACTCCATTGCAGCATCTGTGCTCTCCTGAGCAGTGCACCAGGAATGCTGTTCTGGGAGTCTCCTTAGTCTTTGCCCACTCTATTGCCTGGCTCTGTTAGCCTCGGCCATGTTCTAGCTCTACAGGACTATTTTAAAGAGTAAATCACAAAAGCTACTCTGAAAGTATCAGCTTTTTATCTAGAGTGTATTAGAGTATATTGATTTATAACAGGTTCTCTCCACATGCTCTTGGGGAATTTCCCCAAGCCAAACAAAACTCAGCCAGTTCATTCTCTGTTTTATAAATCATTCATATGAAAGAAGCAATCTCAGCAGGATCCATGTGCAAGTCTTTAAGTTGGGGGATGAATCTGGTACCTCGTGTACAGAAAACGAGCCTTTCATGGTTGCATACAGCTGCACACAGCCATTTATAATTGTACCGTTCCGTTAAGCTTCTTGATGAATCGTTTACAGCTTCACTCAGTTGGGGTTTGTTGAGAAGTCCAAATACTGGGTCACCTATGGAAAATGACTTGGTAGATTTACACAACCTGGAACAGCAGCTGTCGGAGGGGGGGGGGAAGAATGTTTGGAATGTTCTGAAAAGGAAACATCTGATTGGCTGAAAATGAGGGAATGCGATGTATTGATACACAACAGTTCTCCAACCCTGTCTGATAAATTCCATGGGTAAAAGGCTGTCACCAATAGCAGTCAGGCTTACACTTTAACACAGGCACATCAGCCTAAATATTCTTCACATAGCTTTGGGACAACAGCATGAAGTGGTACCAACAGAACTGGAGCTGATGGCAATGGTTTGTTTTGGATAAATGACTGATCAAAGCCTGAAGCAACACCACACAGCATATAGTGATGCAGCGTATGAAGACATCATGTCTCTGATCTGACAAAGTTGCTTTCAACAACTGTTTTTCTGGTTCTTTAAAAACATTTAATTTCATTATCTCCTACCAAACTGCATCAAGTTACTGGAAAAAACCTATCCACAGCCTGTTCTGAAGCTCACAGAGGATAATAATTGCCATTGGGTCTGCTGCCTCTTCAAATATTTTTTTTCCTAAATGGGAAGGCTGTTTTTTAGGTTTTGGTTACACTGTCTTTCAAATACTAAAATGACACAAGTTCAAAGAGCTTGACTTGAATACGAAAGTCTGCTGCTAAGCACTTCCCCACAATTTTATAATTTCCTAATTAATGCAGGGGCTAACTCACGTGGTGTCATGACTAAGCCATGGAGGGATGGAATGATTATTGTGAGAGAAATATTGTAGTCCTGTTTCTAGCATTAACTAATTTAGTTACCGTACCCACAAAAAATTCTTCTCAATGAGTTGTTATTTCAGACTGGTGAGCTCATAGCTGTCTGCTTGGCAAAGCTCAGCTCTGACTTCTTCATACAAAATAAGATTACTGCCAGGTTTTTCTGCCTCAGACCTGAGCTTTCAAGAAAGCTCCATTTTGTAGAACAAGAGGGATAATTCCATCAGTGGCATTTCCTTCTGTCTTTGATAACAAGCTTCTCAAGATCTCAGTGGTTTGAGCATTGGCCTGCTAAACCCAGGGTTGTGAGTTCAGTCCTTGAGGGGGCCACTTAGGGCTCTGGAGCAAAATCAGTACTTGGTCCTCCTAGTGAAGGCAGGGGGCTGGACTCAATGACCTTTCAAGGTCCCTTTCAGTTCTAGGAGATAGGGTATCTTCATTAAAAAAAAAAGAGGACTCAGAGTCTGCCTTTTTGGGCTAGCAAGTCATACAAGTTTAAAGCCTAAGGATTGCCTGGAAATATAGTGTTTGCATCTGGTTTAGGGTGTGTTTTCAAGCCAGATCATGGGTAGGATTCAAATGTAGATTTGATGGCACAGAAATGTCATAAGCTGTTCTTGTCAGATTTTGGTCCCAGATGATGGGAAATTGAAACCTACCATCTTGAATTGTAATGGCCATGTGAGATTACCTGTGTCCATGTAATTTCTGCCATCTTGGACCAGACTCTTCTTAGAGTGCTCATTCTTGTGAAATTTCAGCTGCATCCCTACAGAAGACAGGTTCTTTCTAGTTTTGGATCTGATCCAGAACCCTAACTGGTGTGTATCTGGGTTTTGAATACAAACCCTTGTTTTTCTCACCCACCACTATTCAGAGATTGTGATTTACACCTCTCGTTTTGACTCAGCTCTGAGGAAAAACCTATAGAATTATTTTGTACAACAACACTGGTTTATATCCAGCTGAGTTAGTAGCTGAACAAAAACTCTCATTTTGTGGGTGTGTGTGAGTGAGAGAGAGAGGTTCCTGGTTTATGTGTTGCATATTTTAGGGGTGTATGTGCGCACTATATTGTATATAATAATTTGTTGTGAAGGTTTACTGTTGAATGACCTCTGTTTACAACTTATGCCCATATTTGGAAACAAATTGCTGAAGCTGTGAAAAGCAGATGGGTCTAAAGGATGAGCTGCTAGTCTGAATGGCACTGAAATAGCTAAGTCGTGGAACGTGAAGAAGGACGGGCAGAGTCGGAGTGTCCTAGAAGAGGACTGCTGTGCAGACATCCTTCAAAATGCACACGCCACTGACCTGTGATGACTTGTGGGATCTGTCTCTAGCAGTTATGAATTCTAGTTGATATTATGACGTTGTTACTCATGGGCGGCTGGTAAACCCCTGCTTTGGGGAGGCTAGCCCGCTGGCCATGTCCCTTCCACCCAAGGCTCTGTCCCCCTGCACCCTCCCTCCACAACAGGAGGACTGGAGAAGTCCCGGTCTGTCCACTACAGCCACGATGGGCTCCCCCTCCCGAGCGCCAGTCTGGTCCCAGCCACGATGGGCCGAGCCACCACCACCACCACCCTGAGCTGCTGGTCCTCCCTGAGCTGCCGGACTGGCCCCGGCCACACCAGGCCAAGCCGCCATTCCCCCCTAAGCCGCTGTTCCCCCCCACGCTGCTGGGCTGGCCCCGGCCACACTGGGCCGAGCTGCCACAGCCTCACACCCCTGCCAGAACCTCCCGCCCACCACTGGCTCACCGCATTCCCTCCTCATTCCTCCGCCCTTGAGGAGGAGGGACGCAGCGAGCAGCAGCTGGCAGGCAGGCAGCAGCAGCATAGGCAGTGGGGGTCTCGGGGAAGGGGCAGGGCCACCACAGCCCAGGTGTCCAGTGGCAGGTCCGCAGCAGCTGCGCCAGGGAAGGCTTAGCCTTCACCAGCCTATTATACCTGCTGCCAAATTTGTTACTATGAAAATTGCTATAGCATGAATGCTTCTATTTCTGTGTATTCACCATGATCTACAAGCCTGAAATCCATGCCTCTGCCAGACCAGCAGGACTATCTGCACCTGAATAAATCTTACCTGGAGAGAACTAAAGAGTGCTTTCTACTAGAAATCAGTTCTCTCCACCTTCCCTTTGCATGGGCTCATGTCAGGGAGAATGAAAAATCCCCAGACACAGAAAGAAGACAGCAGGATGTTGATGCTAGCTTTTAAAAACCACAGAAAGGGAGAGGCACAGGGACTTAGGACAGGAGAGAGGGTTAAGGGATGGACTAGCTAGGGTCAGAGAAGAAGAGCTGGGGGGAGAAGGCTTCATGTTTCAGAACCCAAGCGATGCAGTGCAGCAGATGGACACTAGATGGCCCCAGAGGGCCCGGTGTTCAGCCCAAAGAATGCTCTGGATACTCCTGAGGGAATTCTGCGCCAAAAAATTAAAAATTCTGCACACAATATTTTAAAATTCTGCAAAATTCGGCAAGTTTTATTTGTCAATAAATAAATGCAGAGGCTCCAGCATGGCAGTGGGGAGCGCAAGCCACTGGCTGTATGAAGGTGGAAGATCACCCTGCAGCCCCCCACCCATCACTTACCACCAGGACACGGACTCAGCGGTGAGGCTACACCCGACCCTGACACAGAACAAGACCTGGGCCTGCCCCAGAAACATCCTGGGGCCATGCCCCTCTATGTCAGGTGCACCAGGTGTGGGCAGGTAGGCTCAACCAGGCAGGATCCAAGTGTAGAGGGGCTCAGTGTGGGAGGATCCAGGAGTGGGGTGAGAGGATTCTGTATGGGACAGTCTGGGTGCAGGCAGCTCAGTGGGGGGTGGTCTAGGTGTGGGGGGATGTGGATGCACAGAGGCTTGTTGGAGGGTTCCAGGTGCAGGGGCAGTGGGACTCTGCAGGGGCCTCCATGTGAAGGTTGTTGGGGCTTAGTGGAGGGGTCTGGTTGTGGGGGGTCTCAGCAGGGGTGGGGGGTTCTGGATGCTAGGGGAGTGGGGCTTGGTGGGGTGGTGATCTGGGTGCAGCTAGTTGGCTGTAAGTAGCATGGGGGTCTGGATGTGGGGGCAAGGGTGGGGCATCAGGGTGGGGTTTGTGTGCAGGGAACTCAGTGGGGGTGGTGTGGGGGTCTGGAGGCAGGGGGTCTGGTTGCAGAGGGGCTCAAGATGGAGGGGTTGAGGTTCAGTGGAGTGGGGTTTGGGTATGAACGGCTAGGAGGGTTCTGGGTGTACAGGGTGAGGCTTGGCAGGGGTGTCTGGGTATGGGAGGTCCAGATGCACAGGGGTTGGGTGGATGGGAGAGCAGCTCCCCGTACAGTGACCCTTCCCCCCACAGCTGAGGAGTGATGGGGGCAGGAAGCAGGAAGATGCTGAGCTTCCTGCAGCTGGGGGAGGTTTCTGGGGGTGGGTCTGACACAGCCCCAGCCACTCCTTGCAGGGGAACAGGAAGTCCTGTCCTCTCCTGCCTCCAGCCCAGCCGGGACTAGCTGCTGATCCTGGCTCAGGGTAGGAGCCACTGGCTGGGGTGTCCCCAGGCCCACAGTGATTTACCTCTCCATCGGCTGCTCTAGGTGCCTAAAACGTTGTACCTGCATGGCTAGGGAGTGGTGTGTGACTGCTCTTGCACCTTCCCTTTGCTTCCCTGTCAGAAAGTCATTTTTCTGTGGGGAAGCAAAGAAATCTGCAAGGGGACATGAATTCTGCACATGTGCAGTGGCGCAGAATTCCCCCATGACTATCTGGAGTGGTGAGGAAACTGAGGCAGGGAAATGCATGTTTTAGGGTTTATTATTTTTGTATAGATCTGTGTATTTCTTTTGTGGTTAAGTAAAGAGCAATAATGTGTTATGCTTCTGCTCAAAGCATCTGTGTATTATATGCTACACCTACCACATGGACCCTTGAAGAGGTAAAACAGAAGGTTCACACCTTCGAGTGGAGTTCTAGGAGAGGGTGTGTTGGAGCTATGGGGGTGGGGGATTGGGCAGTCTGAGGGGCCAGCACTAGTTTCAGGGACTGGGCAGTGGGTTGTTTGGTCTAAGCTGTTAGGAGTGGGTGCCAGATATATCTGCACCCCAAGGGTGTGCTCAGAAAACAACAAAGAGGTCCAATTAGTGTGAAGAGTGGGAATCCAGGGAATACATCTGCTCACAAGAGACAACTCTACCATTACCGTGTGGCCAAACAATCAGAGAAATAGGGGATACATGGGTACTAGGAATTAAGGCTACAGAGTCAATGAGACATGGTCCGAATGGGTTAAGCAAGCATTTAAAAAATAAAACTCCTACCCAGCTAGGGGTCACAGCGCACAGCCAGTTCATGCCGAAATGAACTACTTAGGGTAATGTTTTTCCTCTGTGATTCCAGGTGGTACATTCTGAGCTTTGAAAATCAAGTGACACTAATTGAAAACGCTTGCAGCAGAATTAATGAGTCCATTTTTCATCCGTTTCTCCTTTGAATCTTTGAGGCAACTGCAGAGAATAGAATAGAAGGATGTTTAGGAGGCAAAAGAGGATTTTCAACAAAGAGGCACAATTTTGTCAGACAAGTTGTTTGATGAGGGAAATCAATGGCAGAATCTGTTTCAGTTTTTTAATTTATTTATGTAACAAATCCCTCTAGTGGGCAATCAGCAACACAACACATACACAATATTGATTAGAGCTGTGAATGGGTTTTGAATGAACAGCAGGCTGATTTCTTTGAAAGGATCTCCGAGGTCTGTGAGCCTGAACCTGATTTCATGGGAACCTGGGCCTGTTTTATGGCTCTAGAGTGGCAAGCAGGTGGTGGAACTTGGTGGCTTTAGCTGAGTTTGTTGTTTGGAACCTGAAACTAAAGCAAAACTTGAGGACTGCAACCCACAATGAGATGAAACAAGAAATTAGGTTTGCATGCAAACTGAGGAGTTTTACAGGGGTCTTTCTCACTCTCTCATGCCTCAGTTCACTAAATAAAAACATAAGTCCCTTAGAAGATCCCCAGTACCTTAATTTATTTTATATTTACCATGTACCAAATTTTGTAATGCATAAAGCTGTCCATTGTCATGTATTATGTACTGTGTTGTGTTAGTGAATACAGTGCTCCAATAAACACAGTGGCTATTGATTCAATGGTGCTTGCAGGGAGCACTCACTGTCGGGCATTGCAGTTTGCAGTGCAGTGGTTAGAGTTGTGTCTGGGGTGGGGAGGAGAAGGAGAAGGAACTGTTGAGGCTGGGGGGGGGAGGGAAACCAGCCCCAACAAGATATTGGAATCCATATTTCCCCAGCTCACAGAGCACTTCCTTTCTTTCTCCCCTGTTGTTCTGTCTGTAGAGTGGGACTACTACTCCACCCCTCCTGAACCCCCAGCAGAACAAACCATGTGTCTGTTGACAAACCTGGCAGGTCCCAGTGGTCTGCAGGAGGTCAGGACCCTCTGTGTAGCGGTCTTGTGCCTTTACACCAGCTGCAAGCCCCAGGCCCATGATCCTGGTCCCCGACAGTTCAGTTCCATTAACGCTCCTATGCTAGGGATTGCCCCCAGCTGCAGCTGCCCCTTAGTTGCGTGGGAGATGGGTGTACAGAAAATACAACACATCCCTAATGTCTGATTATCAGCGATGCTGACAGCCCCGGTTCACTTCTGCTGGAAGCCCACCTACTAGCCCCTGTAGAACCAGGCTCTAGGTGTCTCAAGCTGGGCACCCAATGGTAGCAGTTGGGCTGCCATCCTTGCTCAGGTTCTACGATGAATTAGCGGGAGGACTGGGATCAGAATCCATGTGTCCTGATTCCCCATTCCACACTCTCAATACTAAAGAGACTAGACACTGCTATTGCTATGCTCATTAGCCTGAATAATTATTCTAAGATGCATATTTCCCCCTTTCTGGAAATAAACGAAGTACTGCATTTAACTACTCCTGTTTTTGGAGTATATTTATTTTCAGATGCAAAGGGGACCAATCTGAAGCACTTTGGAGGGCAGCATTTATAAATGAAGTTGTCAGGTTGGTAAGCACAAGGTGTAATACTGCCTTGTACTTTACCTTGTATCTTACAGCTCTGTAAAGCTTAATCCTTTAGATTTCTTTTTTCTCAAGTGCAAATGCTTCAGTGCTCTTAAAAATAAATCTAAAAATGCAATCAGTGCCTGAAACCAGAGCTCAGCAAACAGCTCCTGTAAACAATGGAGACAAAATATTTTGGTTAGAAAACAAGTTTTTGTCTTTGAGCGTCTGAAGGGTTATTGTAAACATGAAGACATTTTTTTGAAAAATATCGAGAGGGCGCTAAATTACTGCTGTCGTGGCAGGTCCTGTCTGAATCGAACAAACAGCCCTGCAATCTCTGTTAGAGAAGATTCCTTCTCGCCATGTCTAGTGGACTGAGCACAAAGCTGGAGTACCAATCTCAGCTCTGACATTGACGACATTGATATCAGTGAGAGCTTTTCCATTGACTTCAGATCAGGCCTTTACTCTGTCTACCAAGTCCTCATTTCCATGTGTCTACTTCCCAGAGGTGTTGTGGAGATTAATTAGTAGAGCATTCCCCCTCCCCTCCCAATTATCCCTGGTTCGTTGAAATTTTGAAATTCAGAAAATGTTGACCAATTAATTATTAATTTTTGAAGTGTTTTGAAGATGGAAAAATGCTATAGGAGGGCTAGGCGCTATTATTACCTTTCCAAATTATTCTGCAGTTTTTGAATGTAGTGGACAAAGCTATCCTTCATGTTGTCTAGGAAAGCTATACACTCTGAGTATAAATTCTGAATATTTCTAATATTTTCATCTAACCTGATTGGCTGAGATGGGTAGTTCTGCTAATTGCTTCATTTACTATATGTAGCTTTTAGAAAGTTGCCAACAGTTATGACACAGTACACTGCAGTATTCCATCCAGTATGGAATAAATTCCATTTCATAGCACTATTGGTTATTTGAGAAGTGTTAGGCCAAATTCTGTAGAGCTCCCATTTGAGCTCATGGTCTACATTCTGCTTTCATGTATACAGGTGTAAATCCTGAGGAATCCCACTGACTTCAGTAGAGTTACTCTGGATTCCCACTGATGTAACTGAGAACAAAATTTGGTCCAGTGAAGTTATGCCAGGTTGTGAAACCTCTATAAGGTAGAGGAGAATGAGGTCCATGGTATCTTTAGTTCACTCATGATGTCTGCTTTCTGGCACTGGATTAATGAAAATGCACAGCCAGCCAACACCACATGCTATGTGCAGAGTGTAGTTAACTTTCTCTTGTTAAATGCACAGGAAGTATTTGTTTCTTGGGCTGTTAAACTGGCTTTCTGTAATTTAATCTCCAGCATGAACACTTCAGTTTCCTATGCTGTTTTATTACCAATCCCTTCTTATAGAGGTATAGAAAACGAAATGTATCCTCCATCTCTGGTTGTTTCTTCTGAGTCTTCTTTTTGAGTCTTTAATAGCTCTGTGTTTTTTCTGTATTTTCCATTAAAAATAAATAAATAAAGGCCGAATCTTTGTTTTCTCCCGCCTGGGGCTAGCTGGGGGCCCATATAGAGCATCCGAAGAGCTGCTCTAAATTACGCTGGCAGTCCTATTCTGCCAGGTGGGGATTGCTGGAGTGCACTGCACTCTGGTTGTGTCCCTGGCCCACCTTTGACACGGAGGAGGAGGGAAGCAGGTGGTGTATAGCTGTCTATGTCAGCATAATGCCACCCAGAGATTTGCCCATTGTAGGGAAATCCCCCCGCTGCCCCTTTATGGGGCCTGAGGATCTGGCCCAGAATTTGGAGTAAATGGATTGGTGTGTCTGTCCTGAAAATGCTCTTAATGGGATACCTGGCTTTAGGAGTGAATGTGATCATTTAATATCTCTAAACAGAGAGACTTTGTATTAAGAAGGCTCTAAATCCCTTTCATGGTGACGGGTGAGTATAGTACCAGATATATGGGCTTTGTCAAATTTTTCACACATATTGAAAAATTAATAAAGAGAAAATGTGAGAGATAAAAACCTCCTCTTCTCTCCCCCTCCTCCAGATTATCTTGGTCTTTGGGTAAATCTCTTTCCAGCTGGAAAAATTACCATTCTTCAGCCACTTACTATTTTTTATTTTTGAGCCTGGTTTCTAGCCAACACTTTTGCTCCCTTTCTTTTCTCTCCCTTTCCTTCCTTTCTCGAGTTAATATTCTCCAACATGGAATTGCATCAAATGCTTTTCGCAAATCTATCAGCTTACTTTTTCTGCAAGACTGTCATTAATTTTAATAGGAGTCATGTGGCCAGATCCGCGTGCATAGCTTTGAAGATGGACTCCTCCGGCATGGCCCAACACTGCTTTTCATTTGTCTACCATGTGGCAGGCAGTGATATATTCCTGAAGCAACCATCAAAGTACTGTAGATACTGTGATCTCTCTCTCATTAATATTTCAAGGTGCTTTTCTCTATTAATTCCCTTACCCTCCATCATGGCTCCTCCTGACATCTCACAGCTTTGTTGTAGCTGACATTGCTGTGATCAATGGATTTATTTTTTTTGGAAGAACTAGGGATTGTGTGGGTGTTGTGCCTGATATCCCAATTACCACCACCAAGCAGCAATTAGTGAACAACTGATTTTTTTTAACATAATGGGACAAATTTTGACCTGCTGTCAGAAGGTTTAACTCCACTGAACTCAATGAAGTTGTACCTGCTTATACCAGGTCTGAATTTGAGTTGCTTAAAATGTGAAATAACAGAAGGAGAGCATTTAAACTCATGCATGTGCAGAATGCCCCTCTGTGCTAGGTTTCAGAGTGGTAGCCGTGTTAGTCTGTATCAGTAAAAACAACGAGGAATCCTTGTGGCACCTTAGAGACTAACAAATTTATTTGGCCATAAGCTTTCGTGGGCTAGAACCCACTTCATCAGATACATGGAGTGAAAAATACAATAAGCAGGTATAAATATACAGCACATGAAAAGATGGGAGTTGCCTTACCAAATGGGGGGTCAGTGCTAACAAGGCCAATTCAATTACGGTGGATGTGGCCCATTTCCAACAGTTGACAAGAAGGTGTGAGTATCAATAGAAGGAAAATTATTTTTTGTAGTGACCCAGCCACTCCCGGTCTTTATTCAGGCCTAATTTGATGGTGTGAAGTTTGCAAATTAATTCCAGTTCTGCAGTTTCTCGTTGAAGTCTGGTTTTGAAGTTTTTTTGTTGAAGAATGGCCACTTTTAAGTCTGTTATTGAGTGTCCAGGGAGATTGCAGAGCTCTCCTACTGTTTTTTGAATGTTACAATTCTTGATGTCTGATTTGTGTCCATTTATTCTTTTGTGTAGAGACTGTCTGGTTTGGCCAATGTACATGGCAGAGGGGCATTGCTGGCACATGATGGTATATATCACATTGGTAGATGTGCAGGTGAACGAGCCCCTGATGGTATGGCTGATGTGGTTAGGTCCTAAGATGGTGTCCCTTGAATAGATATGCAGACAGAGTTGGCAACGGGGTTTGTTGCAGGGATTGGTTCCTGGGTTAGTGTTTCTGTTGTGTGGTGTATAGTTGCTGGTGAGTATTTGCTTCAGGTTGGGGGTGGGGTCTGTCTGTAAGCAAGGACTGGTCTGCCTCCCAAGGTCTGTGAGAGTGAGGGATCGTCCTCCAAGATAGGTTGTAGATCCTTGATGATGCTCTGGAGAGGTTTTAGTTGGGGGCTCTAGGTGATGGCTAGTGGTGTTCTGTTACTTTCTTTGTTGGGCCTGTCCTGCAGTAGGTGACTTCTGGGTACCCTTCTGGCTCTGTCAATCTGTGCTAGGATATCTGAGGCACAACCCTCTGGCAGCCCCTGTCCTTTTTATCTATGAAGTTGCATAGGGCTCCCTTCCTCCAGAGCTCCTGGTCCTGTTGCTGAAATGTGACATCTCTTGTACTAGTGTTGACAGTAGACCATCTGCTCCTTCGTGTAGCCTTCTCTCAGCCTTCGTTCCTGTACTGTCTTTCTCTGGCCAAGCACCAGAAGCTGCTAAGGTTCTATGCCACAGATCTTCCTAGCAGTTCCCATCCCTGCTTTGTTGTGCTGCTTGCGTGCTGCCTGGCTTGTATATGCCCCGGCAGTCTTTGGGCTTGATAGGCACTTGTGGGAGGACGTTAGGAAGAGGGAAGATGTTTTTGGTGAAGCTCAGGAGATGAGAGTTCGGTCCCTGATTCTGCCTCGGACTGTCCTATGTGACTCTTGGCAAGTCCCTTGACTTCTGTGCTTTCTTCTTCTCCATCTGGAAATGAAGATGATGATACTTCCTTGGCTCACAGACTAAACTCATTACCAGTTAAGGCTAAAATTCTCAAGAGTGCCAAGACCCCATTGACTGTCAGTGGCCCTTAAGCGCCTAAGTGCTTTGGTATCCTTTGAGAGAAGGTGCTGTAGCTGTGTGAAGTTGGACTTTTGATTGTTTTACCTGTTGTCGGTTAGGAGAGGTTGGGAGGCCAGATGCAAGTGGAGAGCAAGCTGGATGGGGCCACACATACCTTTATCCATAGGCCTGGCAAAACCTATGCCTGGCTCCTGCATAACCCCCCCAGCTACCTTGTTCTTTTTAAACAAAAAACATAGCTGGCAATTCTCCTTTGCTCTGGTTCCCTGGTTGCCACTTGGTCCCGGACCACTCAGTGTATTTTCTGGCCTATTTTTAAACACTGATGCCCTATCAATGCTTTCTATTCCTCAGGAAATGGGCCTGTCGCCACAGAACAGATAAAAGCATCAGATAAGAGACTCCACTCACTTTTATCCTCCTCTCTAATTCATGCTTCTACTTATGTTCTGAGCCGCTAGTGCTTTGTCTTCCTTATCTGTGTCCAGTCCCCATTGCTATCTGTCCATTACCTAAAGGTTAACTATTCCCTGATAGGAAACATCATTCCAGTTGAGAAAAATTGGGATAGAAAATGTGATTGAGGTATTTAAAATTATTAAGAGAATAATATGAATCATAGGTTGTTTTTTTCCCCTTCAGATACTATGGTGCTGCAGGTTACACGAGTATGTAGACAGATATAGGCCCTTTAATTTATTTATTTTAGTCTATATAAAAAGGTTTTTATACTGCACTCATCCTTATATTATCTGAGCACCTGCTAATAGTGCGTTAAGCAATGTGATTACATACCTGTCACATGTTGTTTGATCCCTCATCCTCTCCCAGTGGTATGATACCAAGGAATCACTTGAAATGATAGACAAGCACATTTAGAACAAATAAAAGGGAACAATATTTTATGGTTTGTATAGCTATCTGTGGGCTGGATAACTTTCCAACTGCTGATAACATTTGTAACTGTGGAAGGTGACAAGGGTAATCAGACCTCATGCTCCAGGCTGATCACAGTTGGGGATCAGGAAGGAATCTTCTCTTCATAGAATATTTGGGTGGGTGTTATTAGGTGCTTTGGCTTTTCTCTGAAATATCAGGTATTGGCTGCAGCTGGTGGCAGCAGTCTAGACTAGATCGGACAATAGTCTGATGTAATATAGTATATCCTAGTTGAACCTGTTTAATCTTCTACCTTCCTTGTAATGCAAGAATGGAGTGCAGTGCAATGGAGCTCTGCCTTTGGGCCTGATGCTCTAACTCTTACTTAAGCAAAACTGGGGTGAGAGAAGTCTGCAATATCGGGGCTCCTACTGGTAGCTATAATATTCTCTGCATCTCAGCAACAATACTCAGGATTTCTTCTTGCTTGACTAATCTGTTCAACTGGGGCATACTCCTGCAGATCTCACAGCCCTTTCCATCCCCAGACAGTGATTTCTTTCATGAGGAAGAAATGCAGAGTCATATTTGTGAATGCAAGTGGGTGAGAGAGCTTATTTACAGTGCAGGGTCCACCAACCAGGTTTCTTCCAACAGCTGCACCACAGCAATACATACAGAGCTGTGAATGGCAAGTAGCACACAGACATGCACACTGCCAACAGAAACAATGTTAGAGGCCTGATCTAATCTGCCAATGACCAGGGAGTGCATAGTTGAGGTTTTACCTGCTTTCCACGGGCCAGATCTTGGGAAGGGCCAAGCATTTCCTGTAAGGAGCTGAGCACCCTCCACGCTGCCCTATTCTGCACCTCCCAGGGTGAGGCCCTTGGCTGGAGCTTTGCAGCAGACGTACAAAGATTTGCCGTATTCTGAAACCTCGTCAGTCCCAAGGACACCGGGATGATTTTTAGTCCCTTGGAAATTGATATAAATTCTGCTATTGACATAAGTGGGAGTAAGATTCAGTCCCTAGCCTGTGTTATCATTAATTAGAGATTGGCCTAAGCAAAAATCTGGATCCAAACATTCCTGAACTTGCAACTGAATCCAAACTTTGCAACTTGGCTCCATCTTTAGCCTTAGCATCCAGTTTCCATAGTGGCAGATAAGACCAGCTGGTACCATCCCTTTCTGTGGGTGGTGTTCGTATGTGCCTGGGTGCCAGCTTGCTAGATGTTGTGCAGATAATGGAAGAAGTCTTTCAAGCACCCGTGGACCAGAGTTGGTTTAAAAGCACAGGGCCGCCATGCAGATGGTTCTGGCCTCCCAAGGATCCTTGTCAATTCTCTAGGGTTATGGGCAAGCCCTATATAATTGTTCCATGGGGGAGCAAATCCCCACTCTCCCTCTGTGTAACTAGAGGGGACTAGTGAGGATCCTTTCACAGCATTAAGATTTCCTCTCTAGAGTCCTTCTCCCATGGATTTTATCACCTGTCCTGCTTTTAGGTGGCTATTCTTAGCATTTCCCTGCAGAGACCTCTCCATCCCAGGCCCTGGTTCCCTCTGACTGAAGAGACATTGCCACCTTTCTGATATCCAGGGTGGAATAAACAAGCCACACACACCACAGTGAGTAGGAAGCAGAAGTAGTTAGCGCTAGAGCTGGGTGAATTTCTCTTTTCAGTGAATAGTAAATTAGTTAAAAAATGCACTGGGGGGCAACAAAACTATTTGTGAATTTGGGTGAAATCTGGCGAATAGTTTGGGCTGGAGAAGAAATTCAAAAATGTCTAAATAGTTTGTTTTGACACTTCACTTCGAAACAACATTTTCTTATTAGCCTTAGCACTCCTTTTTCAACTCCTGCTAACAGAAGAGCCCTACCTCCTTGTTACACCCCAGTGGTGGACCAGTTGTTGGTATGGTGGTAGCCTTTAGTCTGGAATACAGTAGAGCTCTGGGTACGTCCCTGACATGCTACTGTACCCTAGGAGAGAATGACAGCTAGTTTCAAAGGGGCCATGCTCCAGCTAACAATGACTCTTTAAAGCCAGCCAGTATTTGAAGCTGGGCAGCGTTCCCTTCACTGTGCTCTGGGGAGCCGTGCAGCCTTTTCAAACCTATTGGCTTTCTCCTCCCAACCTCCACAGGTTCATTTATCTGAAAGGTTGGCGCTGCCCCCTCCATATGGCCATTGGAAGACTGTAACATAGATACGGTCCTGAAACCCAGCAAGGTGATGTTCTGCAGGCTGCACCATGACGAAGCGCATACCTGAAGCCTCAAGTGTTGAAGTCAGTCAGAGCAGCTTGACTGGAAGATACCTCCTGGCGATTATTCTATGTTTTGGAACGCTCTCTACAAAACATTGCATACTCTCTTTTCAACACCTGGAATATGCAAACAGATAGCAACATGCTGGCTGCTAGGTCTGGAGGGCCCAGTCCTGCTTTCTATGAGTAGGTTGTTTGCAGTCCTCAGCCTGCAGCAATTACAAAATATTCAATTTGCTGATTTTGGGAGAAGCAGAGGGTTTGGCAGAAAATCCCCACTAACCCCCTTGACCTTGTCTAGGTACCTCATGTTAAAATAAAAACTAGCAGTGCCTTGTCTCCACTAAGGTTTTATAGCACGATGTAAAAAGCGACAGAGTCCTGTGGCACCTTATAGACTAACAGACGTATTGGAGCATAAGATTTTGTCAGACGCATGTAGTGGAAATTTCCAGAGGCAGGTGTAAATATGCAGGCAAGAATCAGTCTAGAGATAACGAGGTTAGTTCAGTCAGGGAGGATGAGGCCCTCTTCTAGCAGTTGAGGTGTGAACACCAAGGGAGGAGAAACACAGCCCCCTTCCTGTGTACCTGTTCATATATAAAAAAAGTTCCTCATCATGCATTAATTAAAGTCCCAGCGCTTTCATTACACCCAGTACATATCTGTGTTCTGGAAAAGAAGTCATGATTTGAAAGTGAAAGCATTTCCTAATGCAGCTCCCATGCAGACACTCTCTTTATTACCCCTTTGGCCTCTCTGTCTGAAGCACAATTTACTGTCTGCTCTTGCATTCCTTTACTTCACATTTGGAGTTCGAAGTAGTTCTCTCCTCCAGGTGCTATATTTGTTTTTGTCCTCTGGAAGTATATTGTAACACCTCCCTGTACATTCTTTTACCCCATACAGCTCTGAGGGATACAAATCTTCTTGTTTCGGGCTTCTTTGAGGCTATGTGCAGCTGCCATTGCTGTCTGAAAAATCAGGAAGAGCCTTTTGATGGTTATTATATATCAGCATGTTTTCCTTTGGAAGGGTTATTTGTTCAATCTGAACAAACCCAGCCGTACCCTGTAAAAGGACACTGTCAGCTTAGAAATCATGGGCCAGATCCTCATCTGGTATAAACTAGCCTTAACGTCAATACCATGCTGATTTACACCAGCTGAGGAACTATATTCTTAAGTGAATCATCTCCTTTTGTTATTAATAACACCTTTAATAATTAAAACTGAATATTAAAAAAATCTCATTTATTTTCCCTAATATAGGTTGTTTGTTAACTTGTCCCAAATCAACAAAAGCCACTTTTACTTTTGTTTGTAGTCAATTTCTTAATTCTGTAATATTTGGGTTACAAACGGCAGTGTTTGTGGTTTCTTAAAATTATTTTTAATACAGTATAGCCCAGGGGTCGGCAACCTTTCAGAAGTGGTGTGCCCAGTCTTCATTTATTCACTCTAATTTAAGGTTTCGCGTGCCAGTAATACATTTTAATGTTTTTAGAAGGTCTCTTTCTATAAGTCTATAATATATAACTAAACTATTGTTGTATGTAAAGTAAATAAGGTTTTTAAAATGTTTACGAAGCTTCAATTTAAAATTAAATTAAAATGCAGACCCCCCATTGACCAGTGGCCAGGACCCGGGCAGTGTGAGTGCCACTGAAAATCAGCTCGCGTGCCGCCTTTGGCATGCGTGCCATAGGTTGCCTACCCCTGGTATAGCCCATGAGATTTAGGATTACATTGTTATAGAAAGCAAAACAGTTTAAAAATCAAAACCATTCATAAAAATATTTTGCCTAGAGAGAGTCTCACAAAAATCTTGATGAAAGAATTGAATGTACACAAAGCTCAGGTGCATCCTGTTAATTACGTACAGCAAATATACCTCTACCCCGATATAACGTGACCTGATATAACACGAATTCAGATATAATGCGGTAAAGCAGGGGTGGGGGGGGGGGGGAGGGGCTGCACGCTCCAGCGGATCAAAGCAAGTTCGATATAACGCGGTCTCACCTATAATGCAGTAAGATTTTTTGTCTCCCAAGGACAGCATTATATAGGGGTAGAGGTGTATCATTGTTCAAATTGAAATAAAGATAATCCTGAAATAGATATTCAGTAACAGTCTGCTGTATCAAAAGAATAACAGAGTTCTATTGGATCAGTATTGAAGCCAATATCCCTGTTGACTTGAACTATCTTTCTTATTTTAGAAACAAGAAAAGGTTTTGCATTACAATTATCACAAGTACAAAGCTTTTGATCTTTAATCTAAACTAGGAAAGAAACAAAACAGAAGCAGAAAACCAAGCGCAGCAAATTCTGTCTCAGGCAGAAACTGCTTGCCTTCCCCTTGCCATCTAGAATGTGTGTGTGCAGGAATGTATATATAATTGTTCTGCCTTTTTCCCAGACAAACTGTAAAACCCACTTTATATTATGAGAATCTAAATGTTACACTTGTGGTACTATAAGATGTACGAAACTGATCTATAGATTTAAATGTTGAACTTTCATTAGGTACATACATTTTTTTGATAGCTGGAGGGAACATTCAAACTTTTGCAAAAAATATGAAAACCAGAAACGGAATGAGTTAGATCCTCCTTTCTCCAAATACCAAAGGTCCAGGGGGCATGATCCAAAGCAGAGTCAATGGAAAGTCTCCCATGGATTTCCGTGGGTTTTGGATTAGGTCCAATATGTGGAGATTAGAAACTTTAATGAAGTTTTCTAGATTTTTCTGTTTTTTTGGTATTCTTTAGTTTAATTAGAACACCTGCTAATATTTTAGGGGGAGATTTCCACTGAAAATCAATGGGAGTTGGGTGCAGGAGATGTTCAATTTCCAGAGCCAAAAATATCTTTTCAGTGTCCTCAAATTTCTTCTTGCCTGTTTCCACTTGATTATTCATCTGAGCAGTTTTATTGGTTAGTGTCTCATTTAGGCATTAAAGGAAACAAACCATCCCTCAAGAGCTTTGATAGAGGTAGCTATTGACTTATTAACATAGTTAACTGGTTCAGAGATCAACAAAAGCCCTGGTCCTCCCAACACTTGCAGATGTGATTGACTTTATTCCCAGGAGTCATCCCTATGAAGTCAAGCATGAACATAAGTGTTTTCAGGACCAGGGTCAAATTTTATCTGCATGTTGATGGTCTCTAATGTAGGGGCAGTTTATGGAGAACATCGGGAGGACTGGAGCCAGAAGGGAAGGGGCCTGGAGTGAAGTGGCTGATGTTCCTATGGTTCATTTTCACCTAGGGATTCCCTTTACGCAAAGGGAATACATAGAGAGCCAGTTTTTGGCCTCTAGTACACAGCAGATGTGAGGGGAGTATCAGAGGCCTCATTTGGATGGACTACCTGTGGGATATTGATGCCATTGTTATGTTTGTTTCTGAGATGTGACCTGTGCCAACGGAGCTTAATGACATTGAATACATTGGCCTGGATCTATTGTTAATAAATGTAAATCTTTTATACCAAAGTACTCTGAGAAATGGAATGGACACCCAAGAAGAACATCCGTAGGGCCAAGCTCCGGAAGGCTCTCTCTGCAGCAGAAACAAGTCACTGCATGGAGGAGGGGAAGGATTTGAGGAGGCCATAGTGGGGCTCCTCATGCCAGTGCATAGCTCATCTCTGTGTGGTATCTAGGGTGACCAGATGTCCCGATTTTATAGGAACAGTCCCGATTTTGGGGGCTTTTTCTTATATAGGCACCTATTACCCCCCACCCCTGTCCTGATTTTTTACACTTGCTATCTGGTCACCCTAGTGGTGTCCCTCTGCGACAGGATTTGGGGGATGGGCAGGAGAGGGGCCAGTGCATCTGCTATGAAGATCCATTGGCCATATCCTGCTCCCTCTAGAGCAGGGGCCCAATGCCTGCAGTGGCTGTTTGAGACTCCCCCTTAAGATGTAGATAGTGTTACTATATTCAGCCATTGTTTATTACAGATTAAGATGGTATTTTTCCAGTTATATATTAAGGAGATGTTTCTTAGGGAGCCAGTTAATCTCATCTTTCTCTCTATACCAAGCCCAGCCGCAGATGCACCTCCTGCTATGACAATCTGTGCAATAATAGTAAAGAAAGAGCCAAGAGTGTCTGAGATTTCTCCACCTGTGCTAAAACAATGAACCCCCTGTGCATTTCAATATATGAATCATGCTCTCTTTTGTTTACAAGGCCTCTTAAGTTTCTACGTTTTGCTGCTGCCAGAAGCTGCTGAAGAACATGAAACATGGCTTATTGGAGAAACGTACTTGCATTCCTTTTCTGTGAGGTTACACTCTTGTACGGCTGCCCAGCCTGGGGAGTGTGTCTGTCCTTGCTGGCTCAAAGCTCTAACAATCTTTCATTCACATAATCCCCTATGATTTACCTGAGACCCAAACTCTCTCTCCTTCAGGATTATCCTGAGACCTGAAGGGATACACTTAAAGGTGAAGAGTTAAAATGAAAACCAAGTTATGCTCAGCATTATGGCCTTAATTCAGCAAAATGCTCAAATCCATGCGAAAAGTTAAGCACATGCTTAAATCTCATGACTTCCATGGAATTTATGCATGTACTCATGTATGTTTTGCTGAATTGGAGCCTGTGGGCTGATGCCCATACCCACTAGGCAAGGAGGTAATCAATGGTGAAATAATAGATTTTGTGAAATCCATTGGCATTACCTGGCTAGCTGAATATGTCCCCTAATGCATCACTCTCTCCTACACCATAGACAACCTGGGACTAATGGTATCTGTAACTTCACAGAAGAATGGATTCTGGGCTGTCTTAGCAAACCAGTCAGGAATGCTGGATTTCTCAAAGAAGAAAGCAAATTTTAAAGGAGATGAATTGTTCTTTACCTGAGTCCCCTCCACAGCCTGGTGAGTAAGGGCATTCAGCCCACAGAGCTGGACTTCACTCACTTTTCCTTGCTACTCACCTTGACAGGTGCAGTGAACGTCATTTGACTTGCTGCATTACTGTGTAGACCGATGCGTCAGCTACTGTGGTGGGAGCAGAGGAATTGTGATTAAACAACATTTGATAATATTATTTACTCCCCCCACTGGGCAAGGATGGTTTTGTAGCTGAAGTAAAGGACTGGGAATCAGGAGATCTGGATTCTACTCCCAACCCTGCCAGAGAGTTCTTGTGAGACATGGTGTAAATAACATAACCTGTCTTGGCTTTGGGTTCCCATTTGTAAAACCTCATTTAGGTGCTGTTAGAGTTATTATTTGGGTAGTGTGCTGAGACCCCTAGGTAGAAGGTGGTATAGCACTGATATTCCTGAAAAATGTGCATGAGTCCACTAACTTACAGTAGTTGCTCCCTGTTAATTCTCTGCTTGCTCCTGGAAAAGTCTTCTCCCTGGGTTTCAGACGTTTTAGCCGTGTTTTGATATCTCTTCCTTTAGGAAACAAAAATTCTCTTCTAGTTTCTCTCCACTTTATAGTGTCCTACTCAAGATTTGTCTTTGGTTTGCCGGGAGATGTGCCAGTTGGTTGTTTGGGGATTTTAAAAATTCTGGCAGCAGTCACACACCCCTAATGAAAAGACAGGAATAAATGACTTGTCTGTTCTTTACTTACCACTTGTTATGGGAATTCTAAAACCAAATTAATATTTGGCTCGTATTAGAATTCTGTTGCTTTTTTTTTTTTTTTGGTTACTTTTGGGAGGACTAGGTGTATCCAGAAATAAACACAAAAATTAATCAGGACAGCGTGTTAGCCACTGGACCTGTCTCTCCTCTCACACAGGTGAAGTTACTCCTGATTGACATTATTCATGTGAAAGATGAATCAGGCCCTCTATAAATGCTCCATCTGTATAATCCAAACTGTTTGGAGGCCCCATTAGCTTGAAAAGGTCATATGAAGCAGAAGCTACCTAGCTCTGTACCTACCCTGTGTTAGTTTATCTTAAACTATCATAATTAGAATTATATATTAAAAATCCTTCTGTTACCAAATAACATTATAGATTATTAAAACTGAAATCATTTTTAAAATCAAATGTACTTTTCATCAGTGACACTCATTTTAGTATTTTATACTTCGCTAAAGTTTCCAGTCAGTTTTCAGGAATCACTGGTAAAATTCTCTGCCCTTTGTTATGCAGGAGCTCAGACCAAATGATAATAATGGTATTTTTTGCCTTAAAATATATATATCCATGGGTTTCACTCTCTGCATACAGGGACTGATCCAAAGTCCACTGAAGTCAATAGAAAGACTCCCATTGACTCCAGTGGATTTTAGATCAGATTCACAGTTAGCGCCACATTCTGCTCCTGTATCTTAGTGAAGTGGAGGGCAATGCTTAAATGGAATAAAAATCTGGCTTTCGTTTAACTGTTGGCTTGAATAAAATCATGAAACATTTTTGTTGCTCTCAAGTTTTATAAAATCCTTCCCCTTCCTCCAGAATCGCAGAGAGTCCCTACTGTGGGGGGCTCTGAGCCATGCAGGTGTTATAGACCTTCTATGGCACCTCCTCAACTCCTGCCCTCTGCTGCATTGGTTCTGCTGCCGGAAGGCACTGTGCACCCATTTGGGAGTGGCAGGATTTGTCCCATGTGCTTTTTAAGATCACCTGTGCCAAGTGGCTTACCCAAATCCCCAAGCTCAATGGATGTAGGGCAAATTCTGGATTTGAGCATGCAAACAGATTAGGTGACTGCACATCCAAATACCCTTTTGCTCCTGGAATTACCTGATTTGTGTGTGCCAAGGACAGTTTGTTCAGTCACATACACAATTTGTGGATACAGGGGGGCTGTGCACTAGTTTTGTGGGCATAACTTGGGCGAGTGACTTTGTCTATATGTATCCGAGAGTTTTCTCTATCTTAGATCTGAGAATGTAGAGAAACACTTCAAGTATAGCCTTCTTCAGTACTCCATTGCAAACAGGAAGGACCCTATATAACTCTTTATTTCAACAGCTAACCTGCCACAAACGCTTCATCCCTGGCTCAAAGTCTCTTATGAGATGAACAAGATGATTGAGTGGAGCCTTTCCATTGCTAGCTTCTACAGCATGAGGTCATAAGGACCTCATTACGGGCCTGATACAAAATCCATAGAAGTCAATGGAGACTTTCCATTAAATATACAGTACAACCTCAGAGTTAGGAACACCTCGGGAATGGAGGTTGTTGGTAACTCTGAAATGTTCGTAACTCTGAACAAAATGTTATGGTTGTTCTTTCAAAAGTTTACAACTGAACATTGACTTAAGACAGCTTTGAAACTTTACTATGCAGAAGAAAAATGCTTTCCCTTTATTTTTTAGTAGTTTGCGTTTAACGCAGTACTGTACTGTATTTACCCTTTTTTTTTTTTTTTGTCTCTGCTGCTGCCTGATTGTGTATTCTGGTTCCAAATGAGGTGTGTGGTTGACAGGTCAGTTCGTAAGTCTGGTGTTCGTAACTCTTAGGTTCTACTGTAATGGCCTTTTGTATACAGCTCTAGGGTCTCAACGTAAAGCGCCAGTTGACTTACCGGTAATTTGTGCCGGATCAGGCTTTTGGTTAACTGTTCCACTATTTGATCTTTACTGTAAAAGGTCTAAGAATCTTTTAAGCAGTCATGTAAAGAAAGAGAAGCTGCTCTTACCATTTTCTTCTATTTTGGAAAATCAGTTGCCTACTGTTGTTAATCTGCTTTCCAATATAATATTTTAAAACTACAGCGAACACCATCAGTAAAAGCTCTTCCTCCCAGCCTATCCAAGTGAAGAGTTAGGGAATTTTAAATGCAGTAGGAAAACTACTGCAGGCCACTTGTGTTAGATTTTTCCACCGCATGTGTTACAATGCTGCATGGAAACTGGGAGGCTAAAAGGCACACAGTGTTCCTTCTGCCCGACAGTACCTTTCCTGCAGTGGTGAAAAACAGCAAAATATTCTCCTGTGCTCTTCCAACACCACACTTGAGGTAAATAAACTGTAAATAATTTGAGAATTCAAAATAGGGTGCTAAAGGAGTGAAAAGTTGATGGAATTTTTTATACCTTCTTTTTTTTTTTTTTGCAGGGAGAGGGACAGAATTGCCAGAACCTAAATTAACACACTCAAAACCTAAGTTTAAAGAGACATCAGGCTAAAAATACTATGCAGTATTTATAGCAGCAATTTTCCTTACCCCTGTCAGTAATACGTTAATTACATCTGTGAAAGTTTTAAAATGGCTTGCTTACTTTCACCATCTGTGATACTTAGGGTTGGTTGGGGTTTTTCTGGATGGGGAGATTGTACTTCACTTAGCTTGGACAGTGGGGGCTGAACTACATAGCAAAATTAGATTGGTATAAGCTACGTTGTAAATTGAAACCAGTATAGTTGATGCTGATATAACTCCCCATCTGGACACTCTTATTCGAGTGTAAGAGCGGCATTTTTGGTTTAGATTTCAATTCTTGGGAAGGGGTTTTAGTTAAACTGAAAAAAAGTCATTCAGATTGGATAAGAGTGTCTGCGTTGGGGAGTTATACCAGTACAACTGTACTGGTGTAACTGGTAACATTTCCCATGTGGACCAGGCCTGAAAGTAGAGTATCAGATTCACTTTTGTGACTTGTAAGCCCTGTAAGAGAATGTTTAACAAAACCTTTCTGTTAACCAAATCTAGATTTGGACTTTAAAATCTCCCTTTTAATGCAAGGGTGAATGACCTGACTTAACCCCTTCAAGAGAAAGGACATTCAATGTTAAAACTTCTACCCTTATTGATAGTCACGAGCAGAGCACGTTACTACTTGAATTGAGGGAATTGTCTGTCAGGTGTCTGATTTCAGTGCACTGGACAGAACTACCATAGTCAGAGTGGGCCTGTTTCTGTTGTACTAAATGGGAGTTTTGCCGTTGACTTCAATAAGGGCATCATCAGCCCTGTTACTGCCATAGCCTTAAAGCATTGAGGGCTGATCCAAAACCCTTTATGTCAATGGGAGCCTTTTGAAAGGGGAAAATGGTAGTCCAGGGTTTTTCCCTTTGCTCTGCACTGTTGCCCATTCTTGTGAGATCCATGATCACATCTCCCAGTATTTCATGCTTTACTTCAATCCCCAGCTCCTGGAGCCATTTCATTATTGTGCATGAATTTTAGTGTTATGGTTTGGAGTGCAATCCAGATCAGTGAGGGGTTGTGTCACCACTTACCCTGCAACCTTGGATGCTTTACAATTAGGGATGTCGCTTAATCACAGTTAACTCATGCGATTAACTCAAAAAAATTAATTGTGATTAAAAAAATTACTCTTAGTTTTAATCTCACTGTTAAACAATAGAATACCAATTGAAGTTATTAAATATTTTTGGATGTTTTTCTATATTTTCAAATATATTGATTTCAATTACAACACAGAATACAAAGTGTACAGTGCTCACTTTATATTATTATTTTTATTACAAATATTTGCACTGTAAAAATGATAAACAAAAAGAAATAGTATTTTTCAGTTCACATCATACAAGTACTGTATTGCAATCTCTTTATCATGAAAGTGCAATTTACAAATGTAGATTTTTTTGTTTTGTTATATAACTGCACTCAAAACAAAACCATGCAAAACTTTAGAGCCTACAAGTCCACTCAGTCCTACTTCTTGTTCAACCAATCGCTAAGAGAAACAAGTTTGTTTACATTTACGGGAAATAATGCTGCCCACTTCTTATTTACAATACCACCAGAAAGTGAAAACAGGCGTTCGCATGGGACTTTTGTAGCTGGCATTGCAAGGCATTTACGTGCCAGATATGCTAAACATTCATATGTGCCTTCATGCTTTGGCCACAATTCCAGAGGACATGCCTCCATGCTGATGACACTTGTTAAAAAAATAATGCGTTAATTAAATTTGTGACTGAACTCCTTGGGGGATAATTATATGTCTTCTGCTCTGTTTTACCTGCATTTTGCCATATATTTCATGTTATAGCAGTCTCTGATGATGACTCAGCACATGTTCATTTTAAGAACACTTTTGCTGCAGATTTGACAAAAGGCAAAGAAGGTACCAGTGTGAGACTTCTAAAGATAGCTACAGCACTCAACCCAAGGTTTAAGAATCTGAGGTGCCTTCCAAAATCTGTGAGGGACGAGGTGTGGAGAATCTTTAGCGCATCTGGCTTGTAAATATCTTGTGACGCTGGCTGCAACAGTGCCATGCAAACTCCTGTTCTCACTTTCAGGTGACACTGTGAACAAGAAGCAGGCAGCATTATCTCCTGCAAATGTAAACAAGCTTGTTTGGCTGAACAAGAAATAAGACTGAGTAGACTTGTAGGCTGTAAAGTTTTACATTGTTTTATTTTTGAATAGTTATTTTTTCTACATAATTCTACATTTGTAAGTTCAACTTTCATTATAAAGAGATTGCGCTACAGAACTTGTATTAGGTGAATTGAAAAATACTATTTCTTTTGTTTTTTACAGTGCAAATATTTGTAATAAAAATAAATATAAAGTGAGCACTGTACACTTTGTATTCTGTGTTGTAATTGAAATCACTACATTGGAAAATGTAGAAAACATCCAAAATTATTTAAATAAATGGTTTTCTATTATTGTTTAACAGCACGATTAATCGCAATTAATTTTTTTAATTGCTTGACAGCCCTACTTACAATGCTTTGCTGCTGTAGCAGCAAGCCTGGGACTCTCATAACCAGCCTACCAGCCTACAGGTCACACCCTGAAGTGTCTGTGTGCTTGACAGCCCTGGTTCAGCAGTTCTCACTCTAGCTGCCTGACCACAGCTCATGGCCCCACTTTGGCTTCCTCCAGGCTTGGTTACAACCAGCAAGGGGACCCAACACACTCTCAGTCCTGAGTTCCCCCAAAACCATGTGCTCTGCAAATATCTAGCCCTCTCCTGGGCAGCTCAGAGAAATAATAAGATTCATTTGTTCTTGTAAAGAGACAAAAGCAGCTTATTAACCTAACTGCACTGTTTACCTAATACACCTCTACCCTAATATAACGCTGTCCTCGGGAGCCAAAAAATCTTACTGCATTATAGGTGAAACCATGTTATATCGAACTTGCTTTGATCCGCTGGAATGCACAGCCCCGCCCCCCCCGGAGCGCTGCTTTACCGTGTTATATCCGAATTCATGTTATATCTGGTCACGTTATATCGGGGTAGAGGTGTACGTAAAAATGGACTTTCATTGTGTCTGCCTGAAGAGCGGGATGGTCAGAGAATCAAATACACGTTCCGTTGTCTCAGGAAGATCTGTTTACCAACTTTCCTCCATATGCCTGGTTTAAACACACTTTATTAATAAGTCCAGCATATATCCACAACTCTTAATACACACTGCATCCATATATCACCCAAGAATATTAATGATCAGTGAGTTATTAGTTTTCAAATGATATCTCATAAGGCATATTTTGTAGTAAGATTATTACAGTAGTTTGTAGGGTATTTATGACCGGTGCTTGTGGTCACTCAGCTTACTGACTTTTTTAAATGAAAATTTCTAACCCTCGTGGTTGCAGAGAAAATCTTGAAAACATGACCAGAGTGCACCCTAGAGGCTGAGAAACCAGAAGAACAAGTTTCTTATTTTTTTTAAACATCTCATGGCTTATCAGCCAATCTCATGGTTTTGGGGGGCTCAAATCATGATTTTTGAATGTCTGGAATTGGCAATATTGTATAGGTTATTCTACTACAGTTTAGGTAAATCAAAGGACAGGAATGGCTAAGATGGTCCAGTGAGTTCATCAACATGGCCCCAGGCCACTCTACTCTTTCATACAGTGATGCAAGCCATGCAGACTACAGGTACCAGCATGCAGTGCTCCATCTCTAGCTAAGCAGCTCTGTCAGCCTGACCAATTGGATCAGGATGGGGCATTGTATGCTGGGAACTATAGCTCTGTGCCAGCATGGCCATATTAACAATGGAGTTAGGGACTTTGCCATCTGCTCCATGGGATGCAAATTTGGTGGAATTCCTGAAAACTTGTTTTAATGCAGCACTCAGGCAGAATCTGGGTGCCTGATTTAGGATCTGTAGCTATCTGTAGGGTTTGATTTTGTTTTTACTACTTTACACCAGCAGGGGGCAGTCCAGTCACCATTCTTAATATGACCGTATGGCTGGTCACCGTTGAACTTTAATGAGGATTGTGTGCTGTCTACATACTGGGTGTGAACTGTGCTGAAATTTTGAACTTAGAAGTTGTCTGTCATTCATGAAACTCCATTGAAAACTGGGGTCAGGGCAACACCAATACGCCCAAGCAAATGCTGCTTTAAAAAAAAATCAAGCTGTTTTCTCAGTGTCAGTTTTCAAAAGAGGCTTGTTTAGTGCAGAGCTGCATTCAGGATGAGTTTTAAAATGTCAATAGTTTGAGCACAAAGAAGGCTCCTTTACAGTGGAGAATATTGTGTGTAACTGAAGCATCAGGACTGGCTAGTGTGAAACTGTGCATCCTCACAATGAGTCCTCTGTCACTTGCATTTATCCCTGCACCACCACAGAGCATTCTAGTAAATTAGTCCATGTTTGTTCAGACAGACCAAGTACAGCATACGCTTTTCACAAATTGCCCTGTCAATGTGCCTCAACCCCCTTCTGGCAGCAACTGTTTCTGTAGGGGAGAGTATAGCACATTCTCCATGGCCATTCAGTGCACCACCTCAGACAGCCAGTTAGGAAGCAAATGATGGTGGTGTTTTTCGTGATGTGGACACCTCTGTGCTATTGGAATTGGACTGAGACTATCAGACGCCTTTCCCTTATGCCACGGGAAACAATGGGAGAGTAACCTCTAAATTAGAATTGGAGAGCTGAGGTTAAAAAGCTCTGGATTGTATTACCAATCTGCAACCTACTCGATGTCCCATTCTCCCCTAAAAGGTGACTGTGGCAGAGATTGTTCGTGTGATTACAGAAAAGCAGAGTTTATAAGGGAAACTTATGTAGAAACAGTAGAAACCTGTGTTGATGTTTTGTTTGGTTTTTGGTGTTGGTGGTTTGGTTTTTATGCAGTGGTTGTCATAAAATAGTCAAGATTTCCCCACTGTTTCCAGACAGAGATATTGGAGACACCACAGTCACTTCTTATCCCAAGGACGGATGCATACTGCTGTGGTAAGATACCACTGTGTGGAAACAATGGGTGAATGCTGACTTTTAATGGTGTTAAAGGTAAATAGTTCTGAGAACAATAACAAAAATAGCTGTTGGGAATGGCCTATTTTTAAAGCTCTAAATTGGAAAAAGTAAAGGTTTGCCAAATTGCTAGTCACCGAGCATGTGTGATCCAAGAAGTGACTAACTTTGTTGTGTTTGAGAGTTTAAGGCTTATAAATGCCACTGGGTGGACACACCTGGAGACTGAAATCCTTTATCTGAGCCAAATCCTTGTCTCTGTGAAGTCACTGGCAAAACTCCAATGGGAACAGGATTTAGTCCCTAACCCACAGAGTAGGTACAGCATAGGCTCCAGCTATGCAGGCTTCCCTCTAGTGACCTCTCTGATGATCTAGCCATTCCACCAGCTTCCATTTCATTTCACCCCTCAGCCTCCCTTTGGCGAGTGCCAGCTAGTGCAGCTTTTTATGGAGGCTTTTGTGAAGAGGACGCTTGTCCAGTGACATTTTTGTCACATAAACTGGTGTTTGTGTTGATCGCAATGTTTTATGAAAGACTCCAGCAATTAGTGTAGCACAAGTCAAGTGTTTATTTTCAAAAAGTGCTCCATCTTGGCACAACACGGAGCACTGCATGCTGAACATGTGGTCTGTGTGCGCTGCGCCTCTCTCAAAAATGAGGACAGTTATGGAGCTCATTGTAGAACTCCATAGGCCCCTATAGTTGCATCCCTACACTAACAGACAGTATGAGCAGACTTCTGTCTCCACACTTGGACTGGAGCAAGCAAGGAGGCACTATTGATATAAGTGTGAATTAGATGCTAACGGGGGAGTTGCTGTAACTCTGTAAAACACAGCCTATGTGTCTGTCTGCTTAACCCATAAGGACGTCTGTTCAGCTAGCCAGCATTTATTTCCTAGGGGAGCTGCTTTTCCAGCCTCCAAGAACAGACCTCATGTCTGTATATCAACAGCTGGGAAAGGGAACGTTCCCTCGTATTAATTTTTTTAAAGGAAATTGCTTTTCCTTTGTTAATGACTATCTCGATCTCTTCCTACTTCCTTCGCTTTGCTCTCCCCGTGAACGTCAATACTGCTGACATTTTGGGGTTGTGTAGTTCTCAGGGCTGAGTAGAGAAAGAGTCCACACTCGGCGTTGGCGTGAAGTGAGAGAGCAGCCCCACGGTAATAAAGGGGCTGGCCTGACACCAAAGCCAGAGCTTCAACTCCCCTCTCCAAACTACAGTCAAACCCTCTTCTTCTCCCTTCCATGTACTCAGCAGGATAGAAAAATTGGGGGATATTGTCAAAGGCACAAAGGGGAGTTAGGTACCTACACAACCTGTCTTGACCATATTGTGTGCCTAACTCTCCCTTGAAAACCTCCCCTGTCATCAGGACTAACTAGGACCTTGTAAAATGTGAAGGGAGGCACACTTGGAAGCTCTTAGGGGAAGGCATGTCTTTTTGTTCTGTCTATACAGCGCCTACCACAATGGGGGCCTGTCCCACGACTGGGGCTCCTAAGTGCTACTGCAACACAAATGATTGCTAATGCAGGGCCACTAAAAAGAGTGCCCTGATATTTTAGGAATGTGGATTGTAAATGTTAGACAACCCTTGAAGTTATTGGTGCAGCTGGCTAAAACCACTGCTGTCTTCTGTTACAGGCCGTGGCTTTTTATATTCATTGAAGGAAACCAGGAGCACCAATAAGACTCCTAGGATTGGCACTGGGCTACTTCTTTCTTTCTTTCTTTCTGTCCTGAAGCTATTTAATTCTTTTCCAGCTTGATTTTCCTCTCACTAAACCAGGTAAATTCCCTGGAGACAAAAGCTTCACTGATATGGAACCAGTGTAAACAAGAGGAGAATCAGACCTTGTTTGTGTCTCATAAGGTCATATAATATTGTAAGAAAAAATACCTAAGACCTTGTCCTGAAAGATCTCAAAGCACTGCATAAATTAAATACAGAGGGCGCAGATCCTTATCAGGTTCAGCAGGGTGAAGTCCATGGAGCTATGCTATGTTATACAACTGAGGATCTGCCCCATACAGTGCCACTGAAATGTGTCTGTCTCTGGGACCATGGTAGTACTCAGCACGCTGCATGGCTGTGAGGATAGGGAATATTTTGTCCAATGCCAATGGGCAAATCCCAGCTCTTAGGAAAAGTGCTGTGGGATCCTTAATGTTACTGTGAATCTGTCAGGACTCCAGTCTGTAAGGTTTCCTGCAAAAGTCCCAATCATAGTAAATTGCATTGGAAATAGAGCAATAGGGAAGTGGTGCTCAGCTTAGGGAGCATGAAGGGCTGAATCTACCCTGCTGAGATTTGATTTCAGTTGGGGCTATTTTATACCCGATTCTTACAACACGAGTGCACACATTCAACCTCAGAAAAGCGGGTGGCAGAAACAGTTGAAGAAGCCGCGGGCCTTCTCCTATGGACTCCTGAGCTCCGGGACCCTCCCACTTTACAGGGTCCTAGATCCAGGGCTCAAGCCTGAGCACTAATATCTACACTGCAATTAAACAGCTCCTGAATCCGAGCTTTTAGCCCGGGCCAGCTGGCAGTTTTTAATTGCAGTGTAGACATACCCGGACAGGTGCTGCAGAGAGAATCCCACGAGGCGAATCCTAAGGGGGGGTTGAATGGATTTGTGTGTATGTCTCTTACCAGGATTTGGAACTATACACACACTTCCAGTGCAGAGTATATGAGCTCCTGGCAGGCCTAATCTGCCCTAGGCTAGGACAGGAGGAAAGTTCCAGGGGTGCCAGCCAGCATACAGGTGCACTTTACTATTTATACACAATGTATGTCCGCCCATTTGAGGGCATTTCTTTGTCGAGAAAGAATCTGGTCCTAACCTGTCCAGTCTGTGTCTGTTATTCAGATGCTACATTAATGGGATTCTTTGTGCCCTTATTTCTCCAGGGCAGCCACTGACCATAACGTTGATAACACCACAGAGATCCTCAGAGAGTGGCTGAAGAATGTGCAAAAACTGTATCATTATGTGGAGTGGAGGCCTATGGAGGAGCCTCAGTGAGTATCATGGCCAGTGATTTCCTAAACGGTTTGGGGGTTTCAATATCAAGATTATAGAAATCTTTAAACCAATGGTGGTTTAAACAAATGATTGTTGCAGGATTTACACTCAGATTCTTTAAGGCCCTGTCTCAGCAAAGCACTAGAGCACATCTTTAACTTCAGTGGGAATACTCATGTGTTTAAAGTTAAGGACTTTGCCAGATGGGGACCTATCAGCAGAAAGCAGTTCTATTCAGTCATTTCCCATGTGAGCCTGCCTTCCTTGCACACCCAAAAAATCTTCCTGAAAGGTACAATGAATTAAAGATTGGTTCCTTATTTTCCAGGAGACTCACGGAAACATGCTCCATCTCCCCAACCCTGGTCAAAACTCTGTCCCTGGCTTTCAATATTCAGTAATTTTCCATCCAGGGAATTAGTGCAAGCCCCAGGAAGGAATCTTGAGGGAAACTATCATTTACTTAGAATCATAGAAGATTAGGGTTGGGAGAGACCTAAGGAATCATCTAGTCCAATCCCCTGCTCAAAGCAGGACCAACCCTAACTAAATCATCCCAGCCAGGGCTTTGTCAAGCCAGGCCTTGAAAACCTCTAAGGATGGAGATTCCACCACCTCCCTAGATAACCCATTCCAGTGCTTCACCACCCTCTTAGTGAAATAGTTTTTCCTAATATCCAACCTAAACCTCCCCCACTGCAACTTGAGGCCATTGCTCCTTGTTCTGTCATCTGCCACCACTTTGAACAGCCTAGCTCCATCCTCTCTGGAACCCCCCTTCAGGTAGTTGAAGGCTGCTATCAAATCCCCCCTCACTCTTCTTTTCTGCAGACTAAATAAGACCAGTTCCCTCAGCCTCTCTTCATAAGTCATGTGCCCCAGCCCCCTAACCATTTTGGTTGCCCTCCGCTGGAATCTCTACAATTTATCCACATCCTTTCTGTAGTGGGAGGCCCAAAACTGGACACAATACTCCAGATGTGGCCTCACCAGTGCCAAATAGAGGGGAATAATCACTTCCCTCGATCTGCTGGCAGTGCTCCTAATAATGCAGCCCAATATGCCGTTAGCCTTCTTGGCAACAAGGGCACACTGTTGACTCATATCCAGCTTCTTGTCCACTGTAATCCCCAGGTCTTTTTCTGCAGAACTGCCGCTTAGCCAGTCGGTCCCCAGCTTGTAGCAGCGCATGGGATTCTTCTGTCCTAAGTGCAGGACTCTGTACTTGTCCTTGTTGAACCTCATCAGATTTCTTTTGGCCCAATCCTCTAATTTGTCTAGGTCACTCTGGACCCTATCCCTACCCACCAGCATATCTACTTCTCCCCCCATCTTAGTGTCATCTGCGAACTTGCTGAGGGTGCAATCCATCCCAGCATCCAGATCATTAATGAAGATGTTGAACAAAATCGGCCCCAGGACCGACCCCTGGGGCACTCCACTTGATACAGGCTGCCAGTTAGACATCAAGCCGTTGATCACTACCCGTTGAACCC
>NW_020664561.1:15192872-15227682 GCF_002925995.2 Terrapene triunguis | reverse complement strand
ATCTAGCCAACTTTCTATCCACCTTATAGTCCATTCATCCAATCCATAGTTTTTTAACTTGCTAGCAAGAATACTATGGGAGACCATATCAAAAGCTTTGCCAAAGTCAAGATGTATCATGTCTCCCGCTTTACCCATATCCACAGAGCCAGTTATCTCATCATAGAAGGCAATCAGATTGGTCAGGATTGACTTGCCCTTGGTGAATTCATGTTGACTGTTCCTAATCACCTTCCTCTCCTCCAAGTGCTTCAAAATGGATTCCTTGAGGACCTGCTCCATGATTTTTCCAGGGACTGAGGTGAGGCTGATCGGTCTGTAGTTCCCTGGATTCTCCTTCTTCCCTTTTTTAAAGATGGGCACTACATTAGCCTTTTTCCAGTTATCCGGGACCTCCCCCCATCGGCATGAGTTTTCAAAGATAATGGCCAATGGCTCTGCAATCACATCAGCCAACTCCCACAGCACCCTTGGATGCATTAGTTCAGGACCCATGGACTTGTGCATGTCCAGCTTTTCTAAATAGTCCTTCACCTGTTCTTTCACCACTGAAGGCTGCTCACCTCCTGCCCATATTGTGCTGCCCAGTGCAGCAGTCTGGGAGCTGACCTTGTCTGTGAAGACCGAGGCAAAAAAAGCATTGAGTACTTCAGCTTTTTCCACATCATCTGTCAGTAGGTTGCCTCCCCCATTCAGTAAAGGTCCCACACTTTCCCTGACCTTCTTCTTGTTGCTAACATACCTGTAGAAACCCTTCTTGTTACCCTTCACATCCCTTGCTAGCTGCAACTCCAATTGTGCCTTGGCCTTCCTGATTATACCCCTGTATGCTCGATCAATATTTTTATACTCCTCCCTATTCATCTGTCCAAGTTTCCACTTCTTGTAAGCTTCCTTTTTGTGTTTAAGCTCACCGAAGATTTCTCTGTTAAGCCAAGCTGGTCACCTGACATATTTGCTATTCTTTCTGCACATCGGGATGGTTTGTTCCTGCGCCCTCAATAAGGCTTCTTTAAAATACAGCCAGCTCTCCTGGACTCCTTTCCTCCTCATATTAGCCTCCCAGGGGATCCTGCCCATCAGTTCCCTGAGGGAGTCAAAATCTGCTTTTCTGAAGGCCAGGGTCCGTATTCTGCTGCTCTCCTTTCTTCCTTTTGTCAGGATCCTGAACTTGACCATCTCTTGATCCCTACTGCCCAGGTTACCACCCTCTTCTACTTCCCCTACCAATTCTTCCCTGTTTGTGAGCAGCAGGTCAAGAGGAGCACGGCCCCTAGTTGGTTCCTCCAGCACTTGCTCCAGGAAGTTGTCTCCAACGCTCTCCAAAAACTTCCTGGATTGTCTGTGCACTGCTGTATTGCTCTCCCAGCAGATGTCAGGGTGATTGAAGTCCCCCATGTCATTTGGAAACTTCTGTTGTCTGAAAAAAGCCTCGTCTACCTCATCCTCCTGGTCTGGTGGTCTATAGCAGACGCCCACCATGACATCACCCTTGTTGCTCTCACCTCTAAACTTAACCCAAAGACTCTCAACAGGCTTTTCTCCAGTTTCATACTGGAGCTCTGAGTAATCATACTGCTCCCTTACATACAGCAAAACTCCTCCATCTTTTCTCCCATGCCTGTCCTTCCTGAACAGTTTATACCCATCCATGACAGTGCTCCAGTCATGTGAGTTACCACACCAACTCTTATTCCAATCACATCATAGTTCCTTGATTGTGCCAGGACTTCCAATTCTTCCTGCTTCTTTCCCAGGCTTCTTGCGTTCGTGTACAGGCACCTAAGATAACCAGCTGATTGCCCTACTTTCTCAGTATGAATCAGGATGCCTCCCCTGTTGCACCCTTCTCCTTGTTTCCTCCCAGTATTCCACTTCCCCACTTACCTCCGGGCTTAGGTCACCATCCCCCGGTGAACCTAATTTGAAGTCCTCCTCACTAGGTTAGCAAGCCTGCCTGAGAAGATGCTCTTCCCTCTCTTCGTTAGGTGGATTCCATCTCTTCCTAGCAATCCTTCTTCCTGGAACAACATCGCATGGTCGAAGAATCCAAAGCCCTTTCTCCGACATCACCCGCGTAACCACACATTTACCTCCACAATTCGATGGTCCCTACCTGGGCCTTTTCCTTCAACAGGGAGGATGGATGAGAACACGACTTGTGCCTCAAACTCCTTTATCCTTCTTCCCAGAGCCACATAGTCTGCTGTGACCCACTTAAGGTCACTCTTGGCAGTATCATTGGTGCCCACATGGAGAAGTAGGAAGGGGTAGCGGTCCGAGGGTTTGATCAGTCTCAGCAGACATTCCGTCAGATCCTGAATTCTAGCTCCAGGCAAGCAGCACAGTTCTCAAGTTTCCTGGTCTGGACGGCAGATGGATGACTCTTTCCCTCTTAGGAGGGAGTCCCCGACCACCACCACCTGTCTCCTCCTCTTGGGATTGGTGGTCATGGAACCCCCATCCCTAGGACAATGCATTCCATGTCTTCCGGTCGATGGGGTCTCCTTCTGATCCCTTCCCTCAGATGACTCTTCCAAACCATTCTCCGCCATAGTACTTAAGTCGATACTTAAAGGGACACTGTTGAGTTTAAAGAAGATCATAGAAATGTAGTGCAGGAAGGGACCTCGAGAGGTCATCTGGTCCAAGCCCCTGCACTGAGGCAGAAACACATAAACACAGACCATCCTTGACAGGTGTTTGTCCAACCTGTTCTTAAGAGCCTCCAATGATGGAGATTCTATAACCTCTCTTGGAAACCTATTCCAGAGCTTAACTAACCTTAGAGTTAGAAAGTTTTTCCTAATATCTAACCTAAATCTCCCTTGCTGCAGACTAAAGCCATTACTACTTGCCTTTACTTTTTGTCCTACCTTTTTTGACACCCATATTAAAGAACAAAAATCTTCACCTATTAACAAGATTTCAGATTATGAAAGTGAGAGGATTTTAAAAATATAATTTAATTTCCATCCTTTGTGCTGTTTTTTTTTTTTTTAACTTTTTTGCATTTCTCCCAGGTTGGACATTTGTATGCAATCACTTTCGCATTCAGGGTCTTATTCGACAACATAGTGCTCTGGTGTTTGTCTTGCAAATCTTGCAGGGCAATGTTTGCTTAATTTTCAATAACAATCCTCTTTCCACCGGACTTTTTTAATTTTAATCTTGGAAACTTTCTCCTTTAGGTTTTGTAAAAAAAACTTTGCTTTTTAGTGAATATGAATTTTTCAGAGCCAGCTCCTCAACTGTTGTAAATTGGCACAACTCCGTTGAGATCAGTGGAGTCTGATCCATTTATATCAGCTGAGGATCTGGCCCTTGGTTTCTTTCTTTCTCCCACATCCTCATCAGTAATGAAGATTCTGCTATCAGAACACAAACTCCAAGCCTCAAAACCATTAAGCACATGTGTAACTTGACTCACAAGATTAGTCCCATTAAGTTTAGCGTTAAGTGTTAGTTTGTCGGGATTGGGCCTTAGGTAACAATGGCTAATGATGTACAAGCCATGAAAGAATCCAGATTACTCTCCATGAGCTGTGCTGGCTCTGCTGGGTGTAGGGGAGTAATGTGAACAGATGTGACTCTTAATATCTAGCAGGGAGTAGCTATATGAGGTCAGATCCTCAGCTGGTATAAATCAACATGATTGCACTGACTTCAGTGGAATGACACTGGTTTACACCAGCAGAGAATCTGGCCTACTGAATGAGAAGCTGTTTTTGACATCACCCCTTTTTCGCCGTAGCCACGTGTGAGGCAGGAAATGCTGTAGCACGGTGTGTTCTGTAGAGCCTTGTGTACAAACTCCAGGAATAAACTTTTCCTCAGAACCTGCCTTTTCATTTCTGCTCTCCTACCGCCTGGGTCAGTTGAGGTGACTGTCTGTTTTCCTTTTATGCTGAAGTCAGAAGGGAAATGTAATGACCAGGGGTGCTGCAGCATGGACAGAGCCAGGAGGCAGTAACTGTTTGTTTTTCTTTCATAGGTCTTACCCCGATGAAATTGGGCCAAAACACTGGCCGAGCTCCAGGTTTACCCATGTGATGAAACTCAGGCAGGCAGCTCTGCGAACTGCAAGAGAAAAGTGGTCAGACTACATCATGGTAAAAGAGAGGTTTGGTTTATTAACTGCAGTTGGGCAGAACATTTTCAGGCAGTCATTCTGCAGCCATGCTTGGAGTGGGGGAAGTGGGCAGAAACAAACCATCTCTGAGCTCTGATCAGTCCCACAAATGTGTGCCAAAAGTTCCTCCCTTCTAAAAGAAGAGCTCTTTGTTTGCTCTGAATTCGGCTTGAAAAACACCTGTGGAATCAGCTGATCTGATCAGCAACAGACTGTGTGTGTGAGGCCCCAGCATTGCAATTAGATCTATGTGCAGAGCCCCGCTGAGTACAATGGGGCTCAGCATGTGCCCAGGGATCCACTCACAGAGACTGGACTATGTTTGCCAGTGAATGTAGTCCTGCTGGTGATAGGTGCCCTTTTTAGAATCCTGCTGGCTATCAGTGAAGTTTGGTGACATCAGAAAGAAGTTTGGCAGAACAGCATGGAAGGGTGGGATCCGAGCCACTTTACAGCAGTGATCAACAGTCTTTCTGTATCGGACTCCAAACGGGTGGGGAGTGCCTGTTCTGAGGAGCCACTGCTGCTGTCTCTCCACGTAACATCCAGCGTGGGCACTGGCAGTGCAAGCCTCCCTCATGATCTCCTTTAGGAGAAGAAGCAAGTTCAGTCTCTCTTCCCATTCAGTGGCCTTTCCACAGAAGCTGCTAATTAGTGCCACTGCTAGATGTGGTATTTTTATAGTGGACGCTTGTCCACTGGGAAATAGACCGAGCCCATCAACTCCTTTCACATGGGCTCTCAGTAGCCATCAGATGGTAACAACTAAAGTGACTGTCAACCCAGGTTGGATTCAGACCAGTGACTTAGAGGCAAAAGTGTCTCTAGCCCATTGCTAATCTCGTGAGCCATTCAACCACCGCCTCTCCTAGGAAGGAACATTGTAAAAGTTTATTACCGGTACTTTATCTGGTGTTGAAAAAGTCCTTTCTCCCTTTTCCTTCTCTAGTTTGTAGACGCAGATAACTTGCTCACCAATCCAGAGACCCTGAACCTGATGATAGCAGAGAACAAGACCGTGGTGGCACCAATGCTGGAGTCTCGCTCTCTCTATTCTAATTTCTGGTGTGGTATCACCCCTCAGGCAAGTCACGTTTTCAATGGGGTTAGTGAACAGCGTCGGGGGCTGCCTCATGTGTGAGCTTTCTCTGGGGTGTTGTATTAATTTAGGTGGAATATAGGGGCCCAAGGATGTTAACATAACCCAGTTACTGTCCAGGGTTAAACAGTGTTAAACAAGATTCGGTGTTTGGTCTACAGTGATCTCAGCAAACACACCATTAAAAATCCTGTCTATTAAAAATACAAAAAAGAAGGAAAAACAGTTAAAGCAGTTGAAATGCAAAGTGTTCAGTGAGGCTTTCATTTTAACAACAACCCTTGTTCCCTTTCCCTTGAGCTGGAGAGAGTTTTAAAAGGAAACCCCCCCCTTGTTTGACCATCTCTTACATCAGTGGTGGGTAACCTGTGGCCCACAGGCCGCACATGGCCCTTCAGCGTAATCCGCTGGCAGGCCGCAAGACAGTTTGTTTACATTTGCACGGCTACCCGCAGCTCCCAGTGGCTGCAGTTCACTGTTCCTGGCCAATAGGAGCTGTGGGAAGTGGTGACCAGCATGTCCCTGCGGCCCACGCCGCTTCCCGCAGCTTCCATTGGCCGGGAATGGTGAACCATGGCCACTGGGAGCTGCGGGCAGCCATACAAATGTAAACAAACTGACAGCCCTCCAGCGGATTACCCTCTCGCTGTCTTAGATGGTGTAGCGGGGTGGTTACCCCGCTCCTGCCCTGAAGGGCTTAAAACAGCCAGGGAGAGGGCTGTGGCAGGGAAAAGTTAGGCTGATTGGGGAAGTAGTCACAGCTGGGCTATGCCCCAATCAGGCCCAGCTGGTCCCTATAAAAGTCTGTGAGCCAGAGGCCCAGAAGAACTCTCTCTCTGTATTCAGAGAGCGAAGGGCCTGGCTGCAGGGAGCTAGAGACAGGGTACCTGAGTGGAACAGGGCTGGGGAAAGGCAGAGGAGCTGGGGAGCTCCAGCCTGGAAAGCCCCAGGCTGCGGCCTAGCATAAGGCCAACAGGTACTGGGGGTTGCAGAGGGCAGCCCAGGGGTAGACAAAGGCAGCAGGTCCAAACCCAACCTTGCCGGTGATGAGTGGGCTGATACTGCAGTCTGCCCCAGGGCGTGGGGGCTAGACAATGACTGGCAGTAGCCGGATACTGAGGCGAGGTGGGGATAGTGGATGGGAGTTCCCTGGGGAGGGGAGATCCTAAGACTGAGGGGTTACTGCCAGGGGGCAGCACCCAGAGAAAAGGGGCACCGGGGTCCTGGGAGGGACACGGGGCCAGCGGCAAGGCGGATCACAGGCCTGCAGAGGGCGCTCCAAGGCTGGCAGAGCTAATTCCCAACAGAGACCAGCAGGAGGTGCCGCAGGGGTGAGTCCACACCCTTACAGATGGTATCAAAGATGATGATAACTGTCCTTTTGAGGAAAAGAGAAGAAGTTAGTTGAGCTGAGATGGAGATTCTGCTGCTGCTGCTGCTGCTGTTGTTGCTGCTGCAGTTAAAGTCCAATCCCATTTCATCCCAGGTGGTATCTAGGATTCAGCTGGAGCTGGTAAAAGTGGTGATGTTGTCTGGCTCCCTCTCTCTTTAGTTTGGTCTGGTCACGACATCTCTCAGGATCAAAGTGATGGAGACCCGGGGACCTGGGAAACGGTGGGGTTGGCAGCCATGATGGTGACAGTCACTCCAGTAGCTGCCATCTCTTCTTTCGTAGTCTCCCCCCCAAAGTCTCTTTCTTTAAAGACCCAAAAAGGGAGCGTTGGGTGGAATAGTCCATCTCCTCATTATTTTGTCCACCAATTAGGTCTAGTTTCAGACATGCCAATTTTGGTTCATTAATTTCTGGTTCCACATCTTATGTTTCTACCGAGCATGATTTTAACACAGTCCATAAACCATATGAGAAGGCCCTTTTTGTCTGGACTAATTTAGTCTCTCTCTCTCTCTCTCTCTCTCTGGTTTTCATACATTTTCCCATCAACATTTGTTGTTATAGGTTGTTGTGATGTCTTAAGAACTTTTGCATCCTTTTGACAGTAAACTCACTATTAGGGTAAATTTGGAGGCCCTGTTATTACAATAGGGCTCTGCTCACACCACGTTTGGCCGAGTTATTACAACAAGGCTCCACTCACCCCACATTTGCCTGTGATGCTGTGGGGCCCACGTCAATTTTGCTGTCCTCCTAAGCTGCCTTGCAGTGCAGACTGCTCTCTATTCTGAAGGGATGCTGCTCCACCTGTGATGCAAATCAGGCTGATTTGAGCATTAGGCAGCCACCTAAGCTTGCTCCTTCCTCAGAGGCAGAGTTGCAAACCTCATTACAGTAGGAGACACTGGAGGTAAATCAGGGGAAGCTTCGGTCTTTTCAGGATCCTGGGAATAAATGGGGGAGGGAAAACTTTTAGGGAATCCTCTCCTAAGCTTCTGCTCTGACGCTCTCTGGCTTGGAACCTTTCCTCCTTCCTCTGCCTCTGAGCCTTGCCCCACCTCCTTCTGTTGCTGGGTCCTGCTCTCCTGCTTCATTGTGGGGAGCAGCATGGGGTCAACCAGCTGCAAAAGCCATTAGAGTCTTGGCATGGCAGGCAGAGGACAATTGGGGTGGGTGGGGATGTGGTTGGGGATTATGAGGGTTTTTATTCACGTGGGAATCGGTGGCTCTTCGAATACTCCTGAAGGGCTGGGATCTCAGAGGATTAATAAGCAGGTGTGTGTGGGAGGGTGGGGGAAGAGTTCTCATTAATCATCCAGGAGCATGAAGGCCTGCAGAGGCAGGTGGGGCTGATATGAAGGAAATAGAGAGACAGGAGCAGAGTTAACTCAGCAGCCATCCATTATTGTAGACATCAGAGAACTTGGCTGCTGCTCCCTGGGGTTTTTGGAGCTGACCCCAAGTGGACGTTACAATGTTCAATGCAATCAACATTTTGAGGTGCTGGTTTTGTGTTATCATCAAATGATGGCAGTGAGCAAAGTGGCGTATAGCCTAGATGTAGAGCACAAGCAAATTTCTGGGGCCTGTTTCCTTAGCTGGGGCTCCTCCTTAGAAAAGGCTAAATCCTGAGGAGACTGAGCATGTTTTATGAGTGAGGCTGTTTGTAACCAAAAAATAATGTGTAATGGCCCAATCCCACCAAGTACGTAAGAACATACCAGTATACCCACAGTTGCACTGATGTCTATGGGAGGTGATTCCCTATGTTCTGTGTAATCTGAATGAAATTAAATACCACGGATACATAATTTTAGCCTGGGTTTTCCAGTATTCTGGCACAAATCAATTAAGAATTTACTCTTCTCCGTACACTACTCCATTGTGTGAGCATTTCTCCTTGCGCTTCGACCAGATTTATACAGTGCAGTATTCCAGAAACTGATTTAGAGAGGAGACTCAAGCCCTGTTTTGTTCATGGCACTCCTAATAATTTATTCCCTATCTATACTTTGGTATATATTACTAACAAAAATATTGCACACTCTAGAAATTATTATATTTTTAGGGCCATAATGAGATTGAGAGATTCCAAAGTTGATAAATGTCTCCTTATCCATAAATGAGTTTTGCAAGAGAATTAATTAAACAGAAACATCTTCAGATTCAGAGAAAATAATTTAATTTCAGGTTCCTTAATTGCTCTGACTCATACATATAAATATTTCCAATTCTATAGTCTTGCCCTGACCCAACTCTTTGTTTTAATATTTTGAAGAGCAATCCAGAAATTCATTATTAATTTTATTGGTGCTACAGGGAAAAGAAGTGTAGAAAGAACTTTCTTACTCTGTGGCCAATTTTGTAACTCCTTATTCTACCAATGACATCACTGGGATTACAGGCCAGACTAAAGACTACTCATGTAAGTAAAAAATTGCAGGACAGCATCCTAAACTTCTTCAGTTCTTGAGTTTGTTATTAGGAATTGTTATTAGTAAACATATGGATCAAGAAAGTTTAAAAATGTATGAGAATCCTGGTGGTAGCATCCTTTTAAGCCTTCAGAAAGAAGGGGTCAGATTCACAGCTGACATAAATCAGCATTGCTCGGTCGACTTTAATAGATCACAGCCAGTTTCCACCAGCAGAGGATTTGACACAGAATTCTACAACTCTGGTAACAAGTTTCCAGTTTTCCATCATTATTGGTGTTAGCTAAGAAAAGACAGTAAAGAAAAGAAAAACAAGATGAAAATATGATCTACAGACTTCCTGGTAAATAATGGTTAGAGTGAAAACAAAACATCCACTTTTTTTTTTTCTGACCACTCCTAGTTTTGCACTTCTAGCCCAATGGTTTCACACTCCTCCTGGTCCGTTTTCTTCTGGGGACTAGTGCAGGAATAGCGGCTAGAACAAGCATTGAAAAGCAGGGTGCAGCAGCAGCAACAGTGCAGAGCAACAGTAGCAATCCAAACACCGAGCTGGAGAGCTCAACATCTACTTCTCAGGAAAATAACTGTTGGAAGGTTTGGCAGCAAAACTGACAAGCTGGAGCCTTTCCTGATGATGCACAACTTACATGGAGAGAGAGAGAGAAAAGGCACTGAAAGATGTTTGCTCAACTTACGTCTGTTTGCTGGGATACTTGTGGAACATTCAGGAATTAGGATTGTTGTTGTTTATTTTATGATTATTATTTTATTTTAAGAAGACCAGAATTTGCTATGGATCCACGCCAGTCCTTGTCATTGTTCAGACATCTGATGAATGTATTAGGACTGCCTCAGCCTGAGTATTAGGTTGTTATTTCCATCACTGATTGTATTAGTAGCATTACATGGGCAAAGGCCAGATTTAAGCCACCACAACCCAGGTTGTGAGCCCACACTGATGGAAGGTCCACCTGGGAGGCAGACACAAGTAACATGCTGATCAAGCATCTGTCCTAGGCAAACCCCTTTGGTGGAACCCCCTGGAATCCCAAGTGGACATTAAAGCTGTTCTGCCCTGGGGTGAATCCACCCTCTGGCACAGCTAGCCCAGAGATTCAGGAAGAAGACAAATTGAACCCACCCAGTTTCTAGTGGGAGGAATCTGTCCCATTGTTGACAAAGGGCCTGTTCTAGTTGCTATTGAGACAATGAGAAAATTCCCATAGACTTCAACGGATGCAGTTTCAAGACCAGTGTTGTGTCTGCCTGACAGCCCTGGAGCAGAAAGGGGATTTGATTGCCGTAATTATGTGAGGGCCTGATACTGTGAGCTGCTCAGTACCCTCCTCTCCCATTGACCTCAGTGGAAGTTGAGGGTGCTCAGCACTTTGCAGGATTAGTCTTGGAGATGTGTGTGCAAATGTAGGTTTTAGAGAGTCAGGGAGTAACACCTGGCCAGGCTGGCTTTGAAGCTTTGCCGCCAAGGAGCTTTGCAGTAGTACAGCTTAGGTCTCCATTAGCTGCTGAAAAGGGAAGATGGGGTCATGCTGTAAGGTTTGGGGGTACTTGTACCCAGGGGTTTGGGTCAGCCCATAAGAAAGAGTGGGGCAATTTGGGAAATTCAGTTCCAAGTGCAGATGTCAAACAGCCCCAAAAATTGGGAATGAGAGGACCTGGGATTTTGGCACTGGTCAAGCTCTACTGAAAAGAGTCAGTAGGCTAGTCATTTGAAATGTCTCATGGTAATAAAGTGCTGGCTCTTCGCATTTCAGGGCTATTACAGAAAGACACCGGATTATGCCCCGATCAGGGAATGGAAGAGGTTGGGCTGTTTTGCTGTCCCGATGGTTCACTCCACATTCCTCATTGACCTGAGGAAAGAGGCCTCAGACAAGCTGATGTTTTACCCCCCACACCAGGACTACACCTGGACCTTTGATGACATCATTGTCTTTGCCTTCTCAAGCCGCCAGGCAGGTATGTTGGTGAGCTCACAGGCAGGGAAGGCTACTCATTGGAGATGTGCAGATTCCCTTCAGTTCAGAGATTAATACTTAAAGGCAGTGGGTTGAATTCTACCCTGACATACACCCCTAGAACTCAGCGGACTTCAGAAACATTTGGTCAATGTGTTTTTCTGCGGTTGTATTTCTCAGAAACCTTTTTTAAATTGGGAGTCTCCTCTCTGGACTCTTGGTCGTCACACAGCTGTGCCTGACTGTGACTAACTTTAAGGCTGCTTCTGAATGGCCTAAAGTCTTTTATTCTAGTGACCACTGTCTCTCCTCTGCTCCCTTATCTCCCTTTCCTTTAACTTTCCTGTATGAAGCTGTATTGACGGTGTCGGAGACCTTAATCCACAGAACAAGTACGGCCATGGGGAACAGCTGTGCAAGCCTGCCCTATGCTGCCAGTGGGCCTCAGCTCTATTTTCTCCCCTTCATGCTCCTTCTCCTCTTCTTGCCCTTTCCTCACTGCTAGTTCTTTCCCAGGCACCAAGCCTCTTCCGTCTCCTATTTCAGCTCCAATCAGCTACCAGAAATGGTACCATGTGACCTAATTGACCTATCAGAGGTAACTAACTACGGACAATGAACAGCTCATTCATGGTTGATGGGGCAAGGGTTATCTGTTGAAATGATTCCCTGAGTAATTTCAAATCACAGATAAATCCAAGGAGATCTCAAGCTGCTTGGGGATCGTGCACAACCAAAAAAAGACAAACTTCTTTTAAAAATACCAACGGACCAACCCATTCATTCACCCACCTTTAATAATACCAATATGACCTACTTCACAAGGAATTTTTGACTATTAATTAGTGCTTTGAGAATGGGAAGCACACTGAGATCCTTAGGTGGATGATGCTACGTAAGTACCGAGCACGATCAGTATGTTTGTCATGTGGAGATTTATAGTGCTCTGTGTGCATGATCTCGCTTAAAGTCACTAGGATTTGTACTGCTAAGCATCAGGTCACCAAATGAAAATTCACTCCCTGGGCATCACTTGTCTCCTCCCTGAGATTACGTTTGGAGGAATCCTCGAAATGGCCTTATTGCTTGACTCTCTCCTTCCTGTTAGAAGTGCTGAGTTATGTAACTGACAGAGCTCTTCTCTAATATATCTCTAAGCTGGTGGGTATGGGAGGCTCCCCCCACTGACCGGTTTTCCCTGTGTGCATCTGTAACAGAGCCGCCTGGAGAGGGTGCAGTTTGCCCGAGGAACTCCAGAGAACCTGCAAACTGCATGGTGTTGCAACCTGGTGCACGGGGTTGCAGCATCATTCAGATTTGGTCCGGCCCTCACTTTGTCATGATGGAAGCACAGCTGGGCCAAATCTGAGTGACTGGCATTGTAACCTGTTGCATGAGGTTGCAGCATCATTCAGGTTTGGCCCAGCACCCGTCCATCATGACAAAGAGGTGGCCAGGCCAAATCTGAGCAGCACTGCACCCCCCGTGTGCCAGGAGTGAGGAACTGGGTCCAGCCCCACGGGACGAGAACTGTCACTGCCGGGTGGGCTCACTCGCCAACCCTACCACCTCTGGGCCTATCATCAGGGTTTATGGAAGGGTGGGTGGCCTCAGTTTCAGATTTTGCTCCACATCCCCAAATAGCTTTGTATTGAGGCCTTACATCATGGCTCCTAGAATGAAACAGAACAAGCACTTGTTTTTAGATCTCTTGAGGTGTCAGAACACTGGAAGTGCAGCAGTGCAGGTGGCTCTGCATTTAATCAGTGAAAATAATTAGAGTTGTCTGAGCTTTTTGTTCTGCAACCCCAAATTGCACAAAATCTACCCAATTTCAGGATTCAGAGGAACTTGAATCTCAGTCAAGTTTCACTGCAATGTTCTTTCCAAGTTTATATGTAGGTTGTAACATGGCTGATTCCACACACGGTTTGTATGTCCACACACAGGATCAAATTCAGTTCTGCAAATTCCCATCAAAGTCAACTGCTAATGCCAGGGCTGAGCCTGGCCCTCAGTTCCTAGCCATGAGGGTATGCTGTAAGCGGGTCTGCAACACAGTCTCCGGGCTTGAACTGGAGTCTGCATAGTTCTTGTGCACTGTGCATGCAACTGCCTGACTGTGTTGGTGTAACTGGATTAGCCACTTCTCCAGCCAGGGCCGGCTCCAGGCACGAGCGAAGGAAGCAGGTGCCTGGGGCGGCCAATAAAAAGGGGCGGCAGTTTGTCTGTTGCTGGGGCAGCACGTCCGGGGCGGCGGCACTTCAGCGGCAGCTCAATCAGCCTGCTTTGGTCTTCAGCGGCAGGTCCTTCACTCCCTGTCTTCCTCTTCGGCGGCAACTCAATCAGGTTTTTCTTTTCTTTTCTTTTCTTTTTTTTTCGCCGCTTGGGGCGGCAAAAAAGCTGGGGCCGGCCCTGTCTTCAGCCTATCAGGCCTTTGTTTGAGAGGACATCCCAAAGCACAGGGGCTCCTGTAAAACACACATCAGCACCTGAGCAAATATGTGGTAATATGCACAGACTTTCCCACAATACACCTGAAACAAGCCTGGTGTGTGTGGCGAGGCTAGTCCAAAAGATACGCAGTTGTACTAGGAAAAATGCCTGCCCTGTGGATGTGCTGAATGGTAGTAGTTGTGCCCATATCAGATGAGCATGTCAGAGCCTGGGTATACTTAAAGGTGACACGGAAAGGGGAAAAAACGAGGGTTGTGCAGGTGTGTGCTCGCTCTCTCTTTAGATTAATCCTATATTTTCTAATTATTTAGTCTTAGAAATATCAAACTCTTAAATCTGATCCTCCTTGTTTTTGCTGGAGAACTCCCGAGGGAGTTTCCCTAGCCCTTAATTGAAGGAACAGGGTGCTGACGTTTTATCGAAGAGCGTTATTCTCCCAAGTGTTCAAGTTAACATAAACCACCAACCTTCACACCCCCACCCCCAACTCCCAAAATTTTTTAAATCATCTGAATAATTTCCCATCTCAGTCAGTTTCTCTCATGCCATAAGCCTGCCACTTCTCCAGTCATCCATAGGGTCTTGAAGATAGTCAAGACCCTGAATTTCTAATGTAAAACTCCTGTGGGAAAAGTTCTCTAACAGGCCCTATTTAGGCCTTCTTTCTGCTTCATAACCAAGTAAAACAGGGCAGCCTCGCAGTTCTTTTTGTGTTTCACATCCCTCTTAACCCATTTCTAATTGTAATGTGGATGAGCCGAAGAAGTGGGCTGTAGCCCACGAAAGCTTATGCTCTAATAAATTTGTTAGTCTCTAAGGTGCCACAAGTACTCCTGTTCTTTTTGAGGATCCTCACAGTGGAACCAGTTTCAAGGCAACACAGGGCAGCTTACAATGTAATTTTGAATCCTTGTGCAACTCAGAGGTTTCTGCAAGATTTCACTTCCTCTTTTTTCCTGGTGCGGGGGCCTACACTACTTGACTACAGATGATGTGATAAAGGCAAGAGAGCTCTGAAATGCTTCCCAGAACCTTGTTGCTTCCCTCTTCTCCTCTCTGTGACAATGGTTTACTGGCTTCTCTTGGTTGCAGGACCATAGACAATCTGATAATGCCCCCGTGCAGTGAGCTCTAGCTAAAGAACAAAGCATAGTGGATAAGATGCTCAGCTGGGTACACTCGTGTTGAGCCATTGACTGCAATGGAGCTAGGCCAAATTACACCACCTGAAGATCTGGCTGCATGGGAATTTCAGGACCCTAAAGATTGGGGATGTAACAATTCACTTCAGAGGCTTTGTGAATGGAGAGATTAGTGGGGAGGAGACATACACCTCCAGCAACAGCCTTCAGGAGACACTGTGAGAAGGGAACTGAGAGGCCCTTCATGGGCTCAATGGGCTCTTGGAAAAGAAAAGGTTGGCCAGGAAGAAACTCACTTCCCTCCTAGCACTGGGGAGGCCCTAATCACAGCCACTCAGCAGGAATGTTCATTATGTTGTGAAAGGACAGTCTCCTACTCAGCATGACTGTCAGCTTAATGATGTGGAGTCAAGTTTCATTACTCTTCAAGAGCTGTGCTGGGAAAGCTGTGTCTGGCATAGAAGGTCCCCGCGGTTAGAGCAAGGAGAACAGCATGCTTTAGCATAGGGGCTGGGATTGTCCAGTTAGCGTTTTGAATGCGCAGGTCAGATGAATGGACATATTCCTGTCTTGAGACACTCAGAGCATAGCAGAGAGGGAGTTACATGTGTAGCTTCCATTGATATTAATTAAATCTGTTCTGTTAAATAACGGGAGGAGTGTTGTCTAGTGGTTTGAGCTGAACTGTGGGCATCTGGACTCCTGATTTCTTTCCCTGGCTCTGCCCCAGACTAGCTGTATGATTTGGCAGGGGTGGGAGGTGGAGCTTGGGAGGGGGGACACAAAGTCACCAACTCTCCATGTTCAGTTTCCCTTTCCACAATTGTCTACAATAGTGACACCCAGGTCACAAGGCTCTTATGAGACTTCATTCACTAGCCCTTGTAAAGTGCCCTGAGAGCCTCCTATGAAATGCTGTATACAAGCATGAAATAGCCTACTACTGCTGTCACTAAAGATGACAATAATGAATCCCTTCTGAGAGAATATACAGTACCTTTAACAGCAGAGTAGTGCTACCCAGAGAGGACTCTTTATTTAATGATTGGTGACAATCATAAGTAGCAAAGCTATGCAAGGCAGAGTCTGGATTAAAGGAGCACTTTGGAAATGTTGGTTTGTTTTTTTGTTTGTTTTTGAATAGCTGCCTGTATTTTTCTTAGCTACTAGTGTGTTGAAAAGGGGGGGCCTTGGGCCCAACAGGGGATAAGATATTAATGAAACCCTTGTTCACTGTTACAGCATTGAACAGTGAAGTGTCATCTGGGGTTTTGTGTCAAATTATTGCTGGCAACTCCCGTTGTAACTGTCACAGTTCCAGGCTAACAGTGCCTGTATTCCCCCCCTGTCGTCCACTCCAGGAGTGCCCAGTCAGTCTTCAGTTCTCCAGCTGTTACCTGTCACTGGGTAGGGACCCTTGTCCCACTCCCTTCTGACTGGCGGGTTTTAAACCTGCACAGCTCCCTGCCTTACACTGGGATATGCCCAGCAAGCCAGTCTGCCTAACAGCCAGCACCTGTGCATTGCTTTCTCTCTGAGGGCTCTGAACAGTGTATTGCCAGCAGTTACAAGTACCCACACAACTCTTTCTAAGCATGCACCATTAGTCTGACGGCAAAAGCATTACAGAGAGAACGTATGAAAACCCATAAAAGTTCCTATACGCATACTAAAAGTGTAGACTGAGCCTGAGTCATCCTAATCACTCCTCCACTGTTTTAGTTCCTGGAGGATCTGGGGTAACCCTCCCCTAGGGCGTAGTCAGTAGAACACAGTCATATGTACAATCCCTGGCCCACAGTGATGCAGTAAACTTAATACAATATGTTCTCCTCAGTTGCAGTATCTGTCACAGTAACAACCATTATTAATTATTATTATTTATTTAGTATTATATTTTACTTATTATTTATTTGTATTACCATAGCATCTAAGTGCATCAGTCACAGATTAGGACCCCCATTGTGCTAGGCACTGTACAAGCACAGAACAAAAAGATGGTCCCTGCCCCCAGGAGGTTACAATCTAAGTACAGGCCAAGAGACAACAGATGGATACAGGCAGACAGGGGAGTATAAGGAAACAATGAGACAGCATTGGTCAGCATGACAGGCAGGGCTCCCAGCACACCAGCAGCCTAGCCGTCGTCAAGCGTTTTGTAGGCACCATAGCAAAGGAAGGTTATGAGGAGGGATTTGCAGGTGGATAATGAGGTAAGTTTGCCGATTTTCATGTAGAAATGCCTGCCAAGCATGTGGGGCAGCACAGAAGAAAGCGCAAAGGTGCTCGTTTGAACATTTATGACCTTTCATTAAAGGTATAGCAAAAGAAGGAAAAGCAGTGAAAGCATCTGAAATGTAAAATATTAAGTGAGGCTTTGTTCTTAATGGTATCCCTTTTCCCTTCCCTTCAGCTGTATGGGGTTTTTAAGGAACAAACCCCTGTTTTACAGTCTTTTAGATGGTATTAAAGATGGTATGAACTTTGTTTGGAGGGGAGGAGGGAAGAAGTTAGTTGAGATGGTCTGGAGCTGTTGTTATTGTTGGAGTCCTATTCTGTTTTCTTTCAGGGCATGTCTACACTAGTGAGCTTACAGCGCCACAGCTGTACTGATGCAACTGTGCTGCGAGATCGCTTGTGTAGCCGCTCTATGCCGGCGGGCGAGAGCTCTTCTATTGACGTAATAAAACCACCTCCAACAAGAGGCAGTAGCTATGTCGGCAGGAGAAGCTCTCCCGCTGACATAGCGCAGTGCTCACCACCACTTATGCTGGTGAAACTTTTGTTGCTCGGAGGTGTTTTTTTAACATCCCTGAGCCACATAAGTTTTGCTGACATAAGTGGTAGTATAGACATGGCCTCAGACAAAACAAGACAAACACCAGGGAAGCAAAGCAAAGTCAGGTAATGCAGTTTCTGCCATTGGTGCTGATTTCCAATTGCAAGCTTGCTGCTGGAGAAACACAGGCCCAGCACACAGTCTGGTTAGCCACTCTGGCAAATTTATACCAGTGTGTAACTGCCTCTCTGGTCACAGGCTCATTGCAGTGTCGCACCAGATGGAATTCTCTTGGCTGGCTGAGCCAGACGCTTTAGTGTGAAGAAAAAAGGAGAGAGAGAGGCAAGAGGAGAAATAAGCTGGGGCAGGAAAAGAACAGATGAGGCAAGGGAATCAGGATTCTGAAGGCCCAGTGGTGTCATGGTGGATCACTGGGTTCCAGGAGACAGTGGGGGGCGGAGAGGAGGGTGGCAGCCATGATGGTAAAGCTCATTCCATCCAGTCCATGTATCCCCCTTCCTCCCACTGAGTGACCCCTCCAGGTAAGCAATGTCCAAGAAGGTTTGACAGCCTCATCTCAATAGCATTAACCAATCAGAACACAGTGTGGTGATTTTTAATTAATAACATTTTCTTCTAGAACTTTTCAGTGCATTGTCAGGCTGCCCTGTAACTTCCCCAGCAGCTTGGCAGATCCCATAGCACGGCTCTTTTACTTAAACAATCCAGTTTGTACCAGTCTATTTGTCTCCATTTGTTACCTTGGACAACTTGTATGTTGTTCTTCCAGGACGTGCAGAAAACATTAGCAGCTTGGGTTAGGCTCCTCGCCTGGGGTGATAATTCTGGTTACTTCACTAGAGTCACCATGAGGATGACTTCTGCACAGGCCAAGCATAACATCGGCCATCTCTGATCAGACCATTGTTTTGCAGCAACCATTATCTGAAGCTCTAGAGGGCAAATTCCACTCCCCTCAATGTTCCTGGGGCTTGATCCCATCAAAGTCAATGGGACGTCTCATATGCTTAAAGTAAAGCATGAGTTAAGTGCTTTGCTGAATGGGCCTGTAAGCTGAAGTGAGCCAACCAGTCCAGGAACAAAATCTCTTTTACCAGGTGACCTTTCCTCCCTGATACTTTATTGTCGAGGTGTGATGTGTTCAACAGCATGATATGCAGCGCCAAGCACAGCATGGCTTCTGGGCTACTGCATTGCTAATAATAATAATACCTACATGTACTGTATGTGTTTCTCGTATTGTCTCAGTGACAGTGGTTGTTTTTATCCCACGTAACAGGAATTGGAGGCATATTTCCCCACAAAGTGCTACCATTTCAAGGTAGATAAGAACTTTATCCTTTGTTAAGAGAGATTGTTTGGAACAACAGAGAGCTGCACAGTTGAAAGCCTGTTAAACAATGGAGGGTAAGGAGTGATGATCAGTGAGCCAGATAAGATTGGTTGATTAGATCAGTGTCAAATCCATTAATGTCAGTAGGTAGTATTTTTTTACTCTTCCATTTGCCTTAATGACTCCTGACAGCGGAATGTGGTTTGGCAAGGAATCCAGTCACTATTTACTTGTGGAGAGGAGTGTATAATGGCAGAAACATAACAGTCACGAAAGCAGACCATTCAATTTGACTAAAAATCCTAGGGATTATGGCTAGCCACTAATAATCTAAAACATTGACATACCAGGTTGTAGCTGCTTTTAATTTATTTTTCAGTTGTGAGCTTGTTGTTTAAAAATCAGAGCTTTTTTATATTTTTAAAAATATATCAAGTTTCAATTTTTCAATTGTTGTGAGTGTCTGGATTGCAACAGCCTTCAGACAACAGGTAATTGACAAAGGGCACAATTCAAAGCCCACTGAAAGCAATGGGACGTTTACGTCGGCTTTACTGCCTTTTGGATCAAGCCCTACCTCTCTAAAGCAAGGTCTTTGTTTTGATTCACAGAGATATATTCACAGCTTTTTGCCTAATGAGTTACTAATGACACAGGGCCATATCCTAGTCCCATTAAAGTCTCTAACAAACTGCCATTGAATCCAGCGGAACCAGGCTTTTGCTCATAGAGAATTGCTAGAGAATCTAAAAATGAATGAAATCAGCAATGTATTTCCCCCCCCCCGACTTTGAGATCTAATATGAGGTTGGAGCTTGGTGCATTCTCCCCCACCCCCCAATTTGAGATCCTTATCAGAGGATAAGGAAACCTGTGAGCAGGACAAAGCCGTGCAACATTTTATTATCTTTTGTTAATTAAAAAGCATCTTAGTATTCTCCACTTGCTTGTTTCTCTCATATAGAATACTCTTTGGGCTCTTCCTTTTCCCTCCATCGTTCGGCAGGTTCTTGGCTATGGTAAGAAGTGGAACCTTGATAATAATATGCTTAGCACTTCTGAGGCATTTTTCATCCATAGCTCTCAAAGTGCTTTACAAACACTGATAAATATCATCATCTCAGTTTTACAGATGAGAGAAACTTAAGCTCAAAGAGACTAATAGCAAAGTGTAAAATGTTACAAAGCAAGTCATTTGCTGAGTCAGGAATGGAATTCAAGTCTGTACCCTGTCGGTACTGCTTTACAGCTTAATACACCTCTACCCCGATATAACACGAATTCGGATATAATGCGGTAAAGCAGCACTCCAGGGGGGCGGGGCTGCGTGCTCCTGCGGATTTAAGCAAGTTCGATATAACGTAGTTTCACCTATAAGGCGGTAAGATTTTTTGGCTCCCGAGGACAGTGTTATATCGGGGTAGAGGTGTAATGCCTGGTAACGCTCTGTCTGGACCCATTTCTGCCCTTGGCTGACCACATGCTGCTCCCACTGAAGTCAATGGATCAAATTCTGCTCTTGTTTACACTGTGTACATTTGGAGTAAGTCAGTAGAGTTGCTCTGGATTTACACCAGTATAACAAAGTAGAATTTGGCCAAGCCAGGGCAGAGTGTGATCCTTGCCTATATAAGGAGACTTTGGTCGAGCTGTGTATTTTTCCGTGCTTGTCTTTGCCAATGGATCTGTGCAGTTTCCCAAGTGCAGGGCAGGGCAGAGGGGAGGATGGATTCAACCTCACCAGCTATACATATTGGATGCTCAGAATTACTGTTTTTTTTCATACCAAGCTGCTTTATCTCAGGGAAGAAATCGTAACCGTGCAGACAGATAACAACAGAGCCTTTGTGCGCTGTCAACGGGGAGTGCTGCTCTGTCGGTAGTGGGTGGAAATGCCTGCAGACCAGCAGGGCATGCAGATGCCTGCAGCCGGAAGCACTTCTGATACTTGGACGTTCCCCTGCTTCTTGGGCCATTTTCCCCCCTCCTCCCCCCCAGGCTTGGACTCTATTACTAAACTCTCGACTCTCCCTGAGACGCTCGAGACCTGCAATATGGGATCCTCTTACTTTGCTGGCGCCTTGCAATCTGAAAGTATCTCTCCTGTATGTTTAGACATTGGGGCCCCATCCTGCTGCCTTTGTTCACATCAGTCCCTTTGACTGTGAGTAAAGGCAGCAGGATCATGCTCGGGTTTTGGAACCAAGGGTTCACAGAAGAGAATGGAAGATATTTTGTGAAATTTAAAATGTGTTTTTAGAAGAGATGCCAGTGCCAAGTGTGGGCTGCAGCATCCCCACTGATACCTCCCACCACCACTCCCTAATGTATTTTACCTCCATTCTAACCAAGGGCTTTTTATTTAGCATAGTCCATTGGAAATGTAATTGTTTGAGACTTCAGCTCTGCTCTTTTATCCTGATCCAAAGCTAATGGAGTAACTCCCATTCGACTTTGGTGGGCATTGAATCCAGTTCCCACACTGAAGTGGGAGCACTGAGCAAGCAGTTCACTCTGTGTTTTGGGGAGCAGAGAGCTCTTTGCCTCACCGCCTCTGATCTGTTTGGGGGTGGCATAGACCGGTTTTGGTAGGAGTCACCGCTGTCCATTGCTGTAGGGCTGGTCTCTACAGTGTGTGGGGTGCTGAGGGGTGTGAAAGTGAGCAAGATCACTCCTCTGGGCTCTGAGATGGGCTCCCCCCAGCAGAGAACAACAGGCTGGCAACTTAAAATACCATGAAATCTCTTTTTATGGGATGTGGAGAAATCGGTTGCCTAGAAGTTGGTCATTAGCTAAAGATCAAACAAAATTATACTAGAAACTGCACTGATGGTTTTTAAGTGGTTGCTTAAGAGAGGGGACCTGTTGGGGCTGGGGTCCATAGCGTGGGTTTCACTATAGCCAAATAACCTCCCTTTTCTCCACTTGAAAAGCCGAGAAGCAGCCTGGTAAATTACCTGATTCTGTTTCCATTTTTTCTTTATTCCCAGGCATTCAAATGTACATCTGCAACAGAGAACGCTATGGCTTCCTCCCAGTGCCACTGAAATTGCACCAGACACTACAGGAAGACGTGGAGAACTTCATTCACGTGACAATCGAGGCAATGAGTAAGTCAGAGCCTGCCCCATCTCTGCAGAACCATCCCTGGGATGCCAAATACTTTCTTGTTGAATGGTGGCCGTTTGCCACCTGTCTCAGTGTTGCTTCTGTGCTTGACCTGCAGAGCGACAAGGTGGGGGAGTTAATATCTTTTACTGGACCAACTTCTGCTGGTGTGAGAGACAAGCTTTTGAGCTAATCAGAGCTCTTCCTCAGGTCTGGGAAATGTACTCTGAGCATCACAGCTAAAGACAAGATCAAACAGATAGTTTAGCATCAGTAGTTAGCATGTATTCTAAGGGACCATTCAAGGTGAAGTGAAATGGATCAGGTAAAACGTTCACTGGGATTCTGTAAAAGTGTTGTTGGAAGTGTGGGGGAGAGTTTGCTCACTAGATGCCCAGCTGTGTTCTCAGGGGAGTTGAAGGGAGCAGCATCCTATGCTAAGAAGCTCCTTAAAGATTGGATTAAAAATCATGGCTGAGATGTTCGAAGCCACCTAAAGGGATCTGGGCATTAAAAATTAATAGGAGCTGGGCTTCCAAATCCCTCCTTTATCATCCCCATGTGATGGCTGTGTTCCTAGTGGTATCGCAGTCGGTTAATAGGAGTGTGGCTCCCTCCCAGCTCCTGCTGGATCCCCCCAGTTTGCACCAGTCACAGGGAGAATCTTGGTGCTGGAACTAGAAGTGAGCATTGCCAGGGCTTATGCAAAATCTCCTTCTCTTTTATCCATCGGAGTATTTAACACAATATTACACAATAACAAATAAAAGAAGCCAACCTGCCAGCGAAATACCAGACAGATGATTAGATTAGATACAATAGTCAGTCTCCTCCCAGCCAGAGGAGCAACGATCCGGATTGGCTGCTGAGCAGCTCAGGCAGGACTCAAATCAATGGCATGAAGGTGCTTGCTGGAGCTGTGCTGCCCCGGAGGTCAGTGCATAGGTTTGGTGGGGCAACCATTTGTGCAAGGTCATGGATCTAGTGGCATGGTACTTCCATGTGGATCCCATAAGTCTATGGTGTTTAGGACACCTTGCTCCCTGCCCACTTCACATCATCTTACCCCCGCCTCCTGTTGGAGGGCACAATTTCCTTAAAACTCCATGGGGTTGTCTTCAGGGAGTTCTCAACCCCTCTGTCCCAGTCCTGAAGGTTGGTCAGCAATGGGGAGGGGCAATGTGGCCCCAAAATCATTATTAGAGCTGCGGGTTTTACTGATTTTTTGACCTATAATTCCCTCACCACCTCCTCCCGCTGATAAGTCCCCACAGCAACAGGAAAGCTCCACCAGCAGCAACCCCCCCACCAGACCGTTATTTAAATTTCGCCAGAGCTGAAACGTGGGCTCCTCTCTCATCCCAGCTGGAAAGACGTGCTCCAGCATGTGCATTGATACACTGTTCTCTTGGGTGTTTGCAGTCCCGTGGCGTCTGGCTTTCTGCCTTGCGGGGCGCTCCTCTGGCACATGATGCTGATTAGGCTGTAGCATCGCACTCCACATCTAGGTGCCTCTCTGTTCCAGGGGAAACAGTGTAAAGTGATGACAGTGAATTTGACTGGGTTTCTTTGCCACTACGCAGTTCAGTAACCAGCCACTGTGGATGTTTCTATTCTCTCTTTCAGTTGATCATCCTCCATTCGAGCCCTCGCAATACATCTCCATTCCCCCAAAACACCCAGACAAGATGGGATTTGATGAGGTAGGTGTGATGGCTTGTTACCTCCAGGGTGCATTCTGGGAGCTGTTGGAACCACTGTGCCCCCTAACAATTCAGCTGAGTTGGCCTCTCTCACACTGCTCTGCTGATGACTCAGCCAGCCTCTCCAGGCCCGGTTAACACCCAACATGACAGCAGGTGGCGCCACACACCCAACTGAGTTACCTGAGTGCTTTACCTAAGCCACTCATGGACAAACAGGAGGTCCCCAGCCAACTTCCCAGATCCCCAGCCTTGCACCCCTACTGGAGTATAAACCCAGAATTATTTCGTCTTGCACAGCACAGGGGTCTGTATGAGGCAAGCTTATTAATTAATTCGCTCCCGCCTGGATGTGGGGAAGATATGCAGCAGCCTTTGTTTACAGAGCTAGGATTCCCAAACACTTCACTCAAAAAACTCACTGGTTAAGATAAAACATAAAACAAGTTTATTAACAACAGAAAGATAGATTTTAAGTGATTATAAGTGATAGCAAACAGATCAAAGCAGATTACCCGGCAAATAAATAAAAACGCAAACTGAGACTAATATACTAGATAGATAGGATTTGAATTAGCAGTATCTCACCCTGACTGATGATACAAGCAGGCTTACAGATTCTTGAGGCACAAGCTGCATCTGCTTTGCAGCGTGGGTCCCCTTTCCCCATTCCAGAGGTTCTTTCAGGTGTTGAGTTGTGGGGGAGTGAAGACAAATCATGATGTCACTCCCCACCTTATATAGTTTCTCCATATGGCGGGAACCCTTTGTTCTAAGCTAAGTTCCCAGCCCAGTTTGTGGGAAAATACAAGTACCAAAATGGAGTTCAGTGTCATGTGATCTGGTCACATGCCCTTGAGTCATAGCAACCATTACTCATAGGCTGGCTGAAACGCCCCCAGATGAGGACAAACCTTTTCCATGGTCCATTGTCTTTGCTGATTAGCACTGTCTAGCTTCTTCATTGTTTTACCTGAAAGGCTAGCTGTGGGTGTTTCCAACTTCACATCTTTTAGTAACACAGACATAGTAAAACTTCATAACTTCACATACAATGATAGCACATACAATCAAATGAGATATTAATGTTTGGCAGAGTAAGACTTTTAGAATAATACCTCACAAGCCATACTTTGTACAAAATATATCATAATTATATGACAGTGGTGAATATGGGGGTACCATAGTATAGTGCCTGTATGTACCTTTATTTTGTTGTGTGGACATGTGCATCATATAGGGAGCCTGGTCACTCCCACTACAGATAAGGTTGCAAATCAGTTTTCATTTCTATCCTGTCTTCACATGTTCATCATAACTTTCCAAAACATTGGTATGTTGGGTTGAAATTTTCCATGGGATGGATCCTGGTGTCTTTATTTGACTAAAACTCCCCCTGAGCCAATGGAGATCCTTTTGAGGTGTCCACATGCGAATTTTGATGCCTGATTTCATAAGAGCTGAGCAGCTGCACTTGACATCAGTGGGAGCTGTGGGTGCTCAGCATCTTTGGACATCAAGCCTTGAGGTGCCAGACCTCAGATGTCCCAAGTTTGAAAAGCTTGGCTGGATCCAACGTCCAGGGATACCAATGGGAGTCTTTCCAATGACTTAAATAGTCACTGAATCAGGCCAGCAGTGATTTGGCTTCACTTCCTGCAACCATTAGGCTCTACACTTTCTATAGGTTAGGGTTCCTAAGGATAGGTCTCCCCACTCTAGGGTTAAGGTTCCTATTGGTAGGCCACTTGGAATTAGGGATAGGGTTCCTATAGGTAGAGCTCCCAGCCCTGGGGTTAGGGTTCCTATGGGTAGGGCTCCCCATCCTATGATTAGGGTTCCTATGAGTAGGCCCCTTGGAGTTGGGGATAGGGTTCCTATGGGTAGTTCACTTGGAGTCAGGGTTAGGGTTTCTGTGGGTAGAGCTCCCCGCGCTAGTGTTCCTAGGAGGACACTTGGAGCTAGGTTTATGGTTCCTAGGAGTAGGGTACTTGTAGCTAGGGTTAAGGTTTCTATGGGTAGGATTCCCCGCTTTCTGGTTAGGGTTTCTGTGGGTAGGATACTTGGAAGAAATGTTAGGGTTGCTATGGGTGAGTGCTCCCTGCCCTAGGGTTAGGGTTCCTATTGGAAGGATTCTTGGAGCTAGGGTTAGGGTTCCTATGGATAGGGTACTTGGAGCTTGGGTTAGGGTTCATATGGGTAGGGCTCCCTGCCCTACAGTTAGGGTTCCTATGGATAGGGTACTTGGAGATAGCTTCATTATTCCTGAACAACTTTAGCACGTATGGGTTTTTTAAAATTTCTCCTGCTTTCCGTTAAGAAGCAGGGACACTGTTTTGATGACCTCGCAAAGCTGTTAGAGATGATGACTGAAGAGAGTCAGGTGTTTAAACTGTAAATACACAGCACTTTGCATAACTTGGGTTATGACGGGGTCTGTATGTATTCATTGAATATTCTATAATGTTGGTCCTAATCTTTTCCTGTTTGGGAGCCACATTTCCACTGCGGCCTTTTTGTTTTGATTTTACTCAAGACAGTTGGAAACATGTTTGAAGCAGAACCCAGGAAGTTTGGTGCATAAATCATCCATCCTTCTAGAAACTCCTGTCCCTGTAGTGTTAGAGCTGGCTAGCTGCAGTCAGAGGCAAAGTACCAACAGAAAGAGACCGGGGAGGAAGAATTCCAGAGAGAGACTGTGCTGTGAATAAACTGGGTTTACATTTTGTGTTGAGCCAAAAAACCTGCATAGGACCGTGTAGTGCCTGCATGTGTAGCTGCCAGAGACAGTAGTATAGTCACTGAAGAAGCTACTAAAATTGGAGGAGCCTTGTTTTTTGTCTTTAAGATGTTTTGTTTTCTTGGCTTGGTCTGGAGTTTCTATTTATATGGCTTGTGTCATGAAGTGCGGATTCTGTGTGACTGTGTTTGTTTGGTCATCTATGTTTGGAGTCCTGTGTGTGTGTTTCTGGGCTGTTTCTTGCGGCTGCACTTAAATTGCCTGATATTTTATTAGTATTACTGCCTTTGCACCGAGCTGGGACTCAGTCTGGTTTTTATTTGGCCAAGGTTTGTTCCTCAGGCTGCAGGGCTGAACTTATTCTTGCCTGCCTGAGGACAGAAAAACGACCCTGACATTCTGTGTTTTACCTAGGAATGTATGTGCCTGGCGGGGCCTGCAGTCTGCCCTTGACCAGGCAAAATATGTCTGCTTAGCTTGGGCTAACTGCTGCCCGCAAATCTGTTTTCCTGCCCAGGATGTGTCTCAGGAGTACACCTATGATTCTAATTGAATCAGCAGAAAATGTCCAGGATCTGCAGTAATTAAAGATATCCTGCATTGCAGAACCTGCTTCCACTTGTGTCCAGTTATTAGGGTGATGAGCACATTGGTAATCCCAAAGATAGACGCAGCACTCAGTAAAGATCTGTGCTCTTTATCACATGCCAACCCCATCCCCCTTTGAATACAAAAGGGATATATTGTATTGGCTAGAGATTGGCCCAAACAAAAGCCTGGATCCAAACATCCCAGTGTGTTGGGGAAGTTCAGATCCAGCTCCAAACTGCACAACTGGCCCCTGGCACCTGCTTTCTAATTCCATATACAACTGTGCATTAAAAGAGCATTATGGTTGCAAAGTGAAGCATTTAAAATTCAGGAAATGCCACAGTTAATGTTGCCCACACAACCTTGACTCTGCCCCCTGTGTATTTATATTACCCTCCAGTTTCTAATTACTCCGTCAAATACAGTTTTCTCATCCAGGTCCCTCCCCTCATGCAGTGTGGACATTGCCTGGGGAATGTGGCGCTGTTCATTTAGTTTTTTATTCTCACTGCCCAGTGTATGAAGCCCTGCTGCATTTACTGCACATCGTCCTACCTGGAATCTTCAGCTGTCCAGTTAGGGGTGGAGCTCTGCTCAGGCCTACTCTTAAAGCCTGACCTGGACCTGAATCCAAACTGAGCACAGCTGACCCGAAACCGACCTGAGAGTGTTGAGTCATTTTTAGAACTGACCTGACCCCCATTACCCCATGAACCTGGGTCAACTTTATGTCCCTGCCAGATTTCAGGTTTCTGCTCCAGATTTGGTGAGGTGCTAGAATTGGTCCAAAAAGGTCAAATTTTGTAGGTTTTTTTTTAAACAAGGCAAAAGTGCGTTCTTCCCGCCGCCCCCATGCACACACACACATACACGCTTCATTTTTGAAAATCACTGAACGTTCTTTCCTCAACCGTCCCATAAAAATCAGCAGCTGGACTGAGAACAAATATTCTGAATTGCAGCTCAAAAGATAAATGTCTGACAAATTTATAGTAACCCGAAAACGACGCTTTTGAATGGAAATGCTCCTGGAGCTTTAACAGGGTCCAAAACCTGCTGAGCTCTGGCACAAACTTGGATCTGGACTTTGCATTGAGCCAGAGTTTTCTGATGTCTTTCTTAACCCAGATTTTCATGATCAACCTGAAGCGTCGAAAAGACAGGCGGGATCGAATGCTGCGGACGCTCTATGAGCAGGAGATTGCAGTCAAGATAGTAGAAGCTGTGGATGGCAAGTGAGTCTTTGGAAAGATCTGGTTCTGCATAGCAGAACTGTTGATTAGAAGTGCTACCTTGATTAATTTCAGTCAATTCTCTTTGATGCCCTGTGATTATGAGTTATCATTTTTAATGTACTATTTGGTGCAGTTTTGCAAAAAAAAATAAAAAAAATTTCATGCTGTTATTTTATTCTTCTCTTACTCTGATCAGTCTCCGTTAGAGATCCGGTAAGATAATTTAGGCCCAGAAGTAAAGTTTTCTTCAAGACAAAGTTCTCTGAATAGAAACATTGTCATAAAATTAAATAGGGGTATGATAATGAAAACATTTTTGTGGCATTTAAATATTCCCCTGCAATATGTCCAATCCCAATGCTGCAGCATTGTGCTACATCAGTGGTTCCCAAACTTTAACAACCTGTGAACCCCTTTCACTAAAATGTCAAGTCTTGCAAATCCCCTCCTAAAAATGAATATTTCCAGGAATTTTCTCCTTTATCTGAGTATAAATTATAAAAGCGGTGATCTTGGAAATATAAAATTTGTTTTTATGATGCTTATTACACACTATTTATTATTTATCATTACAGTATTTTTATTACATTATGAAAATGGCAACACTCTTCCAAGATCTCACTTTCGTATCTTGTATCACTTTGAATAAGCCTGTTATAAGACAAGGCTCCTATGTTTCATCAAGGAGTATCAGATGTGAAACAGCAAGAAGGTATTTAAGAAGCCAACTCAAAGAGTTCTTCCTACACAAGCATTCAGGTCTTGAGCAGTCCAGGCAAACAACGCACGCTAAAACAAAGCTTAAACTTGTTCTTCTTAATAATTTTAAAAACAATACTAGCTGCCTATTTAATTTAAAAAAACAGCAAAAAATATCCACCTCCCTTTCCGTTGCTTATAAGGAGTCTTGAAGTTTTAATCTCCTCAGTGTGATAGATATGCTTGCTTTGATCTGCTTAACTCTTGGAAGTCCAGGGGCTCCGGGCTTCTGGCCCCGTGCTGCCCAGGGTCCCTAGGGACAGCTCTGTCCGCCATTAGGGAATTTTTTCCGAGAACCCCCTCTAACATTTTGCGAACCGCCAGGGGTTCACGAACCCCAGTTTGGGAACCACTGTGCTACATTATAGTAATATAAACACAGATAAAGTTTTCTTTTTAGTTGAGACTCTAAAAGCAATGTACAAAATCTCCATTTTATACATGGGGAAACTGAGGCACCGAGGTTAAGGCTGGGGTTTACTAAGGGAGTCAGGTGCCCAAATCTCATTTGAAAGTCCAGGGCTGAGTAACTTTCCCAAGGCTTCTCAGGAAGTCAGTGGCACAGTTAGGAACAGATCTTGGGTTTCCTGGTGTGTCTCTGCCTTAGTGGCCTCTCTAGTGCTAGGGCATTAGAACTTGAAAGTGAAACTGACCATAAGCAAATATAATACTGACTACTCTAGTGCTGTTGTTCAAGGTGAGAGAAATGGAAAAGCAAACAAAACTCTTAGTGGAAGGTGAGCTAGGCGTTCTCTAGTCTTCCAGTGTGAATATAGCTATAGTGTTATTAACAATATGACAATGACCCTTCTAAGACTCTGCAGTTTCTTGAAACTGTTGGGGGTGAATGTCCTAAAAAATATCTTATGTTCAGCATGATTTAGATCAAATTAAACTGCTACAAATACACAGCCTATTTTGGGAACTTCCCTAGCTCAGGAAAGTCTTTTCACTGCTAAACAATTTCATTGTTTTTTTGTCTGAGTAAAAAATAGTAACATCTATAAAAGTTCTTAATACTGAAAGCAGCTCTCTCTTTCCTCAGGGCATTGAATACAAGTCAGCTGAAAGCGCTGAATATTGATATGCTACCTGGTTACCAGGATCCTTACTCTTCCAGGCCACTAACCAGGGGGGAAATTGGCTGCTTTCTTAGCCACTATTCTATCTGGAAAGAGGTAAATAATATCTGTGCTCTGGCAGTTGTATTATACTTGGATGCTGTGGGAAGGAAGTAATGTTTTATGTTTAGATAGTCTCTCTTATTTTGGTGTGAATTATCCAGGATCTCACAGAAGGTTCTGATTTTCAAAAACAGGAGCAGCAGTTAGGCTCCTAAGTTCAAATCTGGGCACATAAGCAGCCTGATTTTCAAAAGTGCTGAGTACTGAGCAGCTCCTATTGTGCGGTCAGTTTGCAAACAGCTCCCAGCCTGTGTGACTGTGTCACACGTCTGGGTTGTGGTCATGACATTTTTCACAAAACTCTTAGCCACCCTGTTTGGGGCAATGTTGTGCTTGGGGAGAAAAAAAAAATGAAGAAATTTTGTTGCAGGATTTCACCTCTGAGTTTTTTCTGATTCTAAACCTGTGTAGAATTGAATGTCACCAATTTTGATGACCATTAACCGTCATACTGATCAAAGAGCATGGGGGGCTCAGTCCTGCTCCCAGTGGGGAGCTCGGCATAGCTTCAGAGGGTGCAGAACTGGCCCCTCAATAGCATATGGGCCATTTCAGTCTCATTTGAAAACATCCCTTTTAGGTGGTGAACAGAGAGCTGGAGAAGACTCTCGTTATCGAAGACGACGTGCGCTTTGAGCATCAGTTTAAGAGGAAGCTCATGAAACTGATGGACGATATAGAGCAAGTCCAGCTAGACTGGGAGCTCATGTAAGTAGTCTTGTCCCAAGAGCTTTCACTGTCCTAAACCAGCTGGAAACTCTCTCCCCTGCTCCCACATGAACTGAGCATTTCAATAATATGGACGTACCCTCATAATAATCAGACAGGGCTGCCTGCGGGGAATGCAGCATGGAAGAATAAAATCCCAGAGACTCAATAATGGGGGTTAATTTTAAAGGGGCTGGAATAGCTAAAACCTCCATCGAATGAAGTACATTGCGGGTACTCTTTGATAAACAGGTGCCCACAGCGATATAGCCATGGCCTCCCAATAACCCCAGTCCCCCACTCTGAGCTAATTCCTGTGACACAGGGTGCATGTGCTCACTGTGAGGATGGGGGAGGAACAGGGTATTTGAACTCTTTTGTTTAGTCATTTAAATACAAACTCATTCTCACAAAGAGAAGCAAGAGGAGAATGGCACCGTCTAGCCAGCAAACAGCCTGAGCTGGAAATCTTTATGTCCTGTTCCTGAAAACAATTCCAAGTTCACTGCCAAGGGAGCAGAGTTCGAACTGGCCAGCTGGAGAAGGGGGAGAAGACCTTCTAGGGGGCTCCTCCCCATGGCAGTTTTTATAACCCCCCTGCTGTTTGGTGCTTTCTGGCACTCAGGTTATGTGGGTCCCTGGATCAGTGCCTGTGACAGTCCAAAAGCAAAACGTTTTCTCTTCAGATGTATTTTTATAAGGGATAAGCCGTCTCTGGTGGCGCTGATTTATCTGGGCTTCATCCAGAGAAGGGATAAGGCTGGGGAATCACACCAAGCCTCCTGTCTGTAGGATGATGGAGTTTTAACAAGAGGCTCCTGAGAAGCCTCCAGCACCTCACTGGATGCGCACCATAGAGAATTCAAATCCTTGCTTGGGTCAGGATGGCACATTGGTTTTGGGACCCGTAGTCTCCTTGGACTGCACGGGCAGATGTGGCACTGGAGAATTCCAGGAGTAGCATTTGATTTGTGGGTGCACTTTGGACCTGATCCATGGTCCAGTGAAGTCAATGGAAAAACTCCCACTGACTTAAAAGGCCTTTGATCAGCCCTGGTTGAAGTGGGAATGCCTGATGTCCCAGTTACAATATAATTGCACTGCAGAGCTGATCATGGAAACAGGCCTTAGTTTCCACTGCGGTGGGTTTTTCTCCCCTTCAGCTACATTGGTCGGAAAAGGATGCAGGTGCAGCGCCCTGAGAAGGCAGTTCCTAACGTAATGAACCTTGTGGAAGCAGATTACTCTTATTGGACCCTGGGGTATGCAATCTCCTTTGAAGGGGCTCAGAAACTAATTGGGGCCGAACCTTTTAGCAAGATGCTGCCTGTGGATGAATTCCTGCCGATCATGTACAACAAGCACCCTGTGTAAGTAAAACCCCTTCGTTGCTTGGGAAGCCAGCCGGCTTTGCGTGAGCTGTACCTTGCTAACTGATCTTAAACTGGACGTTGTGTAGCTAATTATACAGTGCATCTCCATAGCATAACCTAGTAGGCGGAGCAGAGGACTGGATATTATGATTCTTGGATATTGCCAGCACTGCTGCAGATGTTGGGCAAATCTCCGGAACTTTCTGTGCTTGAATTTATGTAATAATATCCTACCTCAGAGAGGTCTTTTGGGATTCATAAATTTGTATTTTTGAAGCAGCTGGTGATCTCTGATTGGAAGTAACTGTATAGGTGTATTATTATGATTCTATAGATAGTGCCTACTTTGGAATGCCTTACCTGGCATAGGACCTGGAAAAGATCTCTGGGCAACTCAGAGCTTTTCTTTTCAAAAACCCTGCTTTTAGGGCTTTTTCAGAATCTACATGGCACCTTCCTACTTCGCTGTGTTGCAGAATCCAGGGTTTTCATTTCAAAGGTGTGTGGGGCAGGGAGAAGTCACATCTTTTAACCAGCTCCCAGCCAGACTTATCAACATTGTCTCCCTCTTTGTGGGGAGAGCTCTGCAAGGCTCTCACTCAGAGCCCCGGAAAGTAATGTGGATATCAAGATACGGGAGGAATCTGTTTTCAAGGGTGGATCTCCTTGTTTTGTAAGAAAACCAGGGTTTTTTTTAATTCTGACCTAAAGCTCCCCCTAACCTTGTTTCCAGAGTCCAGTTACCCATTATGACATCTCCCCAAAAGAATTTGGGGTGCCACATCATTGGTCCCTGCTTCCAACAGGTGTGCAGTGTCTCTCTGACAATTGTCTTCTAGTCCTGTATACAGGCTTAGTGGAACCTTTGATAACATATCTGAGACAGGCCTTTGTTCTGCTCCGACAGCCATTTCCCCTAATTGGCCACACCACTTACTCTGTGGTAGCAGGGTACACTCTTTGGCCTTATCTGCATCAGTAGCAGCTTCTCTGGTGGTAGGGACACTGGGAGCACTAATGCAGACAGGCTGCCATTGACTAACCATTGGGTTGCCCAGAACAGGTCTAGATGGGATTGGAAGTTGTGGTGCTTAAAACGCCAGCGGCTAGTTGATCACTTTGCTAGCAACGGGGGAGCTGTGCTGGTAGCAATGCCATAGAGGGAGATTTTAAGAGACAAAGTATAGACAAAGCCTTTGTTATCTCTTGCTCCCACTGGAGTCGATGGGAGTTTTACCATTGATTTCAGCGGGAGCAGAGTTAGGCCACCCCTGAACTTATCTAAAAATGGCACCCCAATGGTGCAAATAAGAAATGATACAGAGGCCCAGCAGTTGAATACCAAATGCCAACTCACATATCCAGGTATCTCTGCCATGCTGGGGCTACAGTCACAGTAGAATTTCCAGATGGATCCAATATGCTTCCTGTCCTGTTCTCTCATAGAGTGTTGCTATTCAAATAGCTGGAGGGTCCCGCTCCAGAGGTGGTTGCTCCCTAGTGGCAGATGAAGTGCATGGTTTCTGAAATACTTTGTCATTCTTTAGGATCCTTTATTTTATTGTATAAAAATCACTTTTCCAAAAGGACTAATAGTGTCCTCACTGCTCAGTTCATCTCAAGCCTTCAATCATTTGCCCAGGTTTCACCCTGTGATGAGCATCTAACCCTACCGACTAGTCCTAGCTCAGTAGATTGGCTCATAACCGATGGAAAGGCAAGGCAAGCACAGTGGTGCTGAGCAAGAGTTATTTCTGCTAGTGATATTTGTTTTCCTTTCTTTAGAGAGAAGTACAAGGAGTACTATGAGTCCAGAGACTTGAAAGCCTTCTCAGCAGAGCCCTTGCTTATTTATCCGACCCATTACACAGGGCAGCCGGGTTATCTCAGTGACACAGAGACATCCACAATCTGGGACAATGAGACCATGTCGACTGACTGGGACAGAGCCCATTCCTGGAAGTCCCGGCAACAGGGCCAGATCCACAGCGATGCCCAGAACAAAGATGCCTTGGCCCCCCAGCCATCTCTCGATGCATCGTCGTCGAGGGACGAGCTATGACTGCCCCCCTTGCTAAGTGACTCTGACAACAACAGTGGAACCTGCCTCACAATTTAGCTTTCACCTAGAAGCTTCTAGAGACGTCAATGTGCTCTCCTTCTCGCCGTCTTTAGCGGCAAAGCAAATTGATTGGATCCGACTGACTTAACCTAACCAATCTTTATTTTTTTGGGAAAGGGAGTGGGGGGAGGGGCTTGAACCAGAACATTCCAGATTGGCAGAAAAACAGAGACTTCTAAAAAGCGTATCGTAAACTCCAGTCCATTCTCACAAGGGTTCGTAACTTTGAAACCTCTGTGGAGTGGCGAGCTGGCTCCATGGCGCACTGAGTTGACACTAGTAATTACAAAATTTCCTTGAATGACGTCTTTCTACAGTTCCTGGTGTAGAATACTGTATTTATAAAGATTAATATATATAGGGGTTCTGAGGTGGACACGTGTAAGTCCTTTCCAGATAGTTGTCACTGTGCTGCTGCATAACATTAACTGTTGTTGATTTGTGTTTTTTAACCCCATTCTCTGAGAGAATGTGTGTGTGTGTGTGTGTGTGTGTGTGTGTGTGTGTGTGTGTGTGT
>NW_020664561.1:15190009-15192862 GCF_002925995.2 Terrapene triunguis | reverse complement strand
TGTGTGTGTGTGTGTGTGTGTGTGTGTGTGTGTGTGTGTGTGTGTGTTTTAAAGGATCACTGTCAAGATCACAATGACTTCAAAAATGGCCTCATCTGTGTTGCTATCTACACCTCTTCCATAACGTGAGTCCCCACTTCACGTTGCAATACAAAACAGTTTCAGGAGTCCTCTCTCCTACGTTTCAAGACACCCCTCCCATTCCATCTACCCATAAGGAAGGAGAGGATGGTCGCAGTCGCCTAAGACATGTCTGCACCCTCCTAAACTGATGCCTTAGTTGTTTCAGTTTTAATAATCTATTTTAAAATCCATTGTGCTTTTTTTCCACTTATGTGCTTTGTTTTCTTTTTTTTTTTTAATGTGTTTCATTCACACTGAACAGTGAAACTAAATCAGCCAGTCCTACTTCCTGTTAATGGTCAGTTTCACTTCCTGTTTCTTGGCTACAAACCTTTTAGGTTTCCTTCCCAATTAATATAATAAAAAAAACTATTTCAATTTCCTCACTGATAGGTTTGGGCCTAACCTACTTGACAGTGTCCCTTTAAAAAGAAAACCATGAAAATGTTAATGGTGTCAAATCTGCTGTTCTTTGTTGAATGGCTGCATTAGAATTGTATATTGCAGGACAAAAAGGCAACTTGCCTTTTATATATTTTTAAATGTGAGGAGTGAGCTTGTTCTGTTTTGGATGAGTTCTGATATACTTAGTATTGGGTAAGATGTCAGCATAGTAAGTCATGTTGTTGTTTTTTAAAGTGTCCCATAAGGCAGGTGATCTTGTGCTACACTTCTTAGATTTAGCTGATGTAGATTTAGATCTTTTTCTGTGCAACACAAAGTTGGGGGGGAGGGGAAAAAATCCTCCTGGCCTAAAATTTAAAGAGATTGTTTCACTTTCTGGATGAGCTGTACATTGGAGCGTGTGGTTGGTTTTTGTTTTTTTAATAATTGCTGATAATGTTGTGCTCTCTCCTAAAGAAGACATGTTACTGTCTATCAGCGGGTCTGATAATACATAGAACTGGATGCAAGCTGATTAGCTGTGTGGAGTCTTAATTTACGTGGAGCTCTTGGACTGAGAATGCTGGGTGAGCAGGGCTGGGGTCTGCCATGCTGCTTTGGGGCATCTTCACAGCGGTGTTGAAATAAGGCACAAAAAGGTAACAAAGAGACACAAAGATCATAGCTACAACATTTTGGAGCCTGATCGGGCTCTCAGTGGAGTCAGTGGGACTCTTGCACTTAACCAAATCCATCCTGGATTTAAGATTTTTGTGAGCCTGTTCCCCTGGCCACTAACCACAAACACATGTTCCACAACTGCCCCATGTGGTGCAGCCTCGTCCACACCCCAGGCTGAAGAAAGTGGCCTAGTCATGAAACTTAGCACATGTGGAATAAGGATTGTGGGTCATCCTTGGGCCATTGTCAATGATTTGGGGTTTTTCCCCTACTACTTAATTTCTAATGAAATAGGTGCCAGAGCTCAAGCAATTAGATGCTGGGGGCTCAAGCAATTTTTTTGCATTCATAACTGATGCAGCAAGCCCAGAGGTGCCAGGGCTATGAACTGCCAAGCCCTGGCACAAATTAAGTGTTGTTTTTCCCTTTTTATAAAGCCTCCATCCCCATATTCAGGTCTTTATTCTCCAGCCCGCAGGGCAGACCTGACGTCCATTTTGAGCCTGGCTGGCCAGCAGGTGGCACTGTTCAGCAAGACACTGCTTGCTTTCTGCTCTGCTGTTTTAAAAGCATGAATTGAAAAATATAAACACGCAGAACATGGTGGTACTGCAGCTCATCAGAAGGGGCTTTGCCTTGACCCATTGAAGTCAATACAAATCTTGATATGGACTTCAGTGCGGGAGCAGGAGCAGGCCCTTTGTGCAAGCCCACTTGGAGAACAACAGTGAAACTAAACATCAGTTTTAAAGTAGTCGGGGCTAGAAAGGGAAAACCATGCAAGAAATCAGGTTCTTTCACATTTCATTATGCATGTGAACACAGCGTCACAAAGATTTCACATGCTTCCCTCAGAGACGGGGCAGGTTTTGAGTAGAGGTGGCTTCGCCCAGGAAGAATATGGAAATGCTGATATTAGCATGCGTTTCATGGTGCAAATACCCATTTCTCTTCAATTCAGGGGTAACACTGCTTTAGACGGGAGCAATCCCTGGTAACCACAATGGGAAGGCCATTTTGCAGAAGGAAAGTCCCTGGTTTGGCACATCTCCATTGTAGGTGTACAGTATTTGCATAAATGGGGGGGTAGATGAGAGTTCTTAGGGCTAGGTAGCAGAGAAGAGCAACTGTCGGAGAGGTGGAACGGTGCTCTAAGTATTGGCTCTGATAACATGGTCACCGCTGAAATAGGCAGCATTGGTGCTCGTTGCTCACAGAGAAGGAGCATGGGCATGAAGCCAGCTGGCCGGGGCATAGTCCCCAGAAGGGAGGGTTGCCAACCCTCACGGATTGGCTGGGAGTCTCCTGGAATCGGCCTTGATCTCCCAGAGGCTACTGAAACCAATCTGGGAGATTTTAATAGGCCGCTAAAAGTCCGGCGGGGCTAAAGCAGGCTCCCTACCTGCCCCGGCGCCGCGCCACTCCTGGAAGTGGAATGTCCAGCTCCTAGGTGCAGGGGTGGCCAGGGGGGGTCTCCCTCCGCATGCTGCCCACATCCCAAGTGCCAACTCTGCAGCTCCCATTGGGCGGGAATCCCCAGCTCGCACACACACCTTAGCTACTACTCTCTCTGCACCCTGAGTAACCCTCGTGCCTGCCTGCACACACCCCTACCTACCCCTCTCCCTGCACCCTGAGCTACCCCCTGCCTGCACACAGCCCCTA
>NW_020664561.1:15189280-15189999 GCF_002925995.2 Terrapene triunguis | reverse complement strand
CGACCCTCTCCCTGCACCCTGAGCTACCCCCTGCCTGCACACAGCCCTGAGCTACCCTCTCCCTGCACCCTGAGTAACCCTCCTGCATGCACACAGCCCCGAGCTACCCCCTCCTTGCACCCTGAGCTACCCCCTCTGCCTGCACACAGCCCCTAGGTACCCCTTGAGCGGTTTTTCAAACTTTTTTAGCTGAGTTCACCCCTTTGAGTTATAGTTTTTGGTTGCGTTCCCACCTCTACCCAGAAAGGCTGGGTGGCCTGCTGAGCTGAGTCAGGGGGTGGAGGTGGCGCTCCCTCCCTCCCTGCCGTGCAGAGCTGGCTTGAGCCCTGGCAGCCCTTGCCCCCCCCACCCAATAGAAGTCAAACTGTGCCCATGCCCCAGGCCCCACCCCCCTCCTGGTCCGGAGCCCAAGTCCCCCACCCCACCCCTGCTGGGCCCTGGAGGTTTTTATAGCATGGGGGGGCCCGCAGAAAGAAAAGGTTTCGAACTCCTGGTCTAAAGCACACTTGCTGACTGTTCGTTTGCTTTCTTGCGTGCTATTGTTCTTTGGCTGTGTTTGGCTGCCGTGAGCTTATTACACTGTGAGCTACCGCAGGGGTTCCCAAAGGTGGGCCGCAACACAGACGTCCAGGGTGATCCGCTGGCAGGGATGGCAGGTGAAGGGGGCGGGGGGGAGATATAGGTGGTGTCCCTGCCAAGTCTGGGAGTCCCCTGCCCCA
>NW_020664561.1:15125940-15189180 GCF_002925995.2 Terrapene triunguis | reverse complement strand
CGACTACCCCATCCCCCTCTGAAACACCATTAACGCTGCTTCTGCCCTCCCCGCAGTGAGCCGGCTTTGTGATCCATCTTGGACCAAACTGGTCTCAGTATTGCCCCCCCACCACACAGCCCTCTGCCCCAGGCCCTGGCTGGGGGTCTCTGGGGCTGAGCCCCTGATCTGACTGGGGTAACCGGTTCTGTTTCCTTTCTCAGTTTCTCCCCAGCTCGTTTGAGGGAAAGGGGGGGCTCTCCACCTGCTGCAGGAGATCTGGGCCCTGCAGGCTGAGCTGGTGCTGCCGCTGTGGCGGTCCCAGGACTGAGCAGAATGTGCCACACCTGCCACCGGTGAGAGGCAACACCAAGGGCCCTCAGCCACGTGCCCCCCCCCCATGTTCCTAGGGGGCAGAGTGCCCTTGCTGATGGTAAGGGGGGGGACATGGCGCTTCGGCTCGATTTGGGGCAGGGTAAGCTCAGGCTTTTGCCCTAATTCTGCAAGGGAAGGGGTGCTGGTAGGGTTGCCAACTTTCTAATCCCTGAAAACCGAACAGCCCTGCCCCACCTCTTCCCCTGAGGTCCTGCCCCACCTAGCTCTCCCCCCTTGTCACACTCTCTCCACCCCTGCCCCCTTGCTTGGTTTCCCCCATCCCCTGGGACGCACCTGCAGGGCGGGGAGGCGCTGATGTGGAGCCTTTCTGCCCAATTTCCTCACCCCGGAACTTGGGGCACAGCAGGGAAGGGGGGGGGGCTGGAGCGAGGGGCCGGGGCAGTCAGGGCACAGTAGGGGGGTGGGGTGTTGGTCCTTGGAGTGGGGAAATCAGGGCACAGCAGGGTTGGTTGGTCCCTGGAACGAGGGGCCAGGGAGGGGACATTGGGGCACAGCAGGGCGGGGGGGGGGGGGGTCCCTGAAGCAAGGGGCTGGGGAAATCAGGGCGGGGCAGACAGGTTACCCCCGGACAGCGCCAGTACCTACTTTGGAGCCCGGTTTAGGAGCCAGCCAGTTCTCTCCATCAGGCTGTGCTTCCTTCCCCCCACCCCTGGTGCCAGAGGCTGGTTACTGCAGGTAACCAGACTTTTAGCATCCGGTCAGGATGCCTGGCACCCCTAGGTGCTGGACATCATGGGGCGCACTGCCCTTGGGGAGGAGGGGTGGCACCTGCCCTCAGGCCCAGCACTGAAGGGTAGTGGAACGATGCACCCCATGAGTACTGGCCACCTGCTGGTATATACAGTTTCCATGTACAGTATATAGTAATTTTCCTCACAAAGTGTTAATAGTGGGCCGCTGTGCTTATTGCCACTGCACAGGTGCGCCATAGGAGAAAGAAGTTGGGGAACCCCTGGCTGGAGGATGAGGAGACAGGGAGTGTAAGATTGCTTGTTACATTTTAGCAGGTGAGGCGTCTGCTTGGCAGGCCGGGCACTGTGTGTCACAGCCTCAGCTGTATATAACAGACTTTGTTTATGAAGCAAGGAAATCAGATGGGGGCCCAGATTGATAAGAGGATGCTCTCAAATTGGTGCAGCACTATCTCAGTTAAGCACAGCCGTTGAATGTTGTGGGTGCTTGAGTAGGTAAAGTACAGTCAGAGTGTTTTTATTAGAAACAAAACTTTTACTGATCCATCAAAAATGTTTTCATTTCATTTCATTACTACGCCATGAATGATGCAGGGGCTGTAAATGCCAGTTTCAGAAAAAGGAAAGAACAAGTTTTGCATAATTTCATGAGTCTTATTTTATTAGCTAGATGCTTGAGTGTAGCCTCACCTCTTTTCCCTGCAAAATAAAACCGATTTTTCCCAGCAAACTGCTACTTTCCAAACTTACTTATGAGCAGAGTGCGAGCAGGAACATCCTGATGTGACACTGCATTCCTACTTCTCTATTATAAATACTTTTCTCCCCCTTCCCTTTTGCAGTTGCTCATTACTTTCAAATGAATTCCTTTCTGGAGGCAGTTGTTCACGCTTTGGCTTAAGCAGAAGTAAAAGCTTTTTGGAAAGGAAGTGCAAATTTAATGCACTTGTTTTTTGTTATACATATCTAAGAGGAAAAAAACACACTTGCCTGTATGTTCCATTCTGAATTCATAAGTCAAAAAATAGCTGAAGCTAGTAACTTCAAACATGGCATGTTTTTGGAGATCTCATTGAAACCTATTATTAGCGGATGTGTTAAGAACATGCTCAGTCCTATGCAACACAGATATCAAGACAGGCCGTGCCCCAAACAACTTACAGATCATTTGTAATGAGCTCTGTGTAGACACAGAGGTTCACCTGTGCTAAGCTGGTTGCAGCATCACAGCCAAAGAAAACTCTTTCTCTGATTGTGTGTGGGTGCAGTAGTGTTTTGTAGTTTTGTTTTTCATAATCAGACTAAACTTGATCTGAATTTTGAAATGGCTCACAGTTCAACACAACCCACTCCAGAAAACTTCAGAGGTAAAAAAGGGGCAGGTGCTGGTGCGGACTGTCATGGGGACAGAAGAAAAGAGGACTGGAGCTTTACAAAACACCACATCTCTCTCTCATGTAACAAATGGGGTCCTGCCTGGAGTCCATATGCTGCTTCATGCATCTTTATATATATCCTTCCCTCATCTTACTCAAAGGACTGAGAAAAACATTCTACAAATTCATTAGAAGCAAGAGTAAGGGTAAGGACAGGGTAGGCCCATTAGTCAATGGGGGGGGGGGGGGGGGAGGCAGAAGTGCTAAATGACTTTTTGGTTCCAGTTTTCACCAAAAAGGTTAGTAGCGATTGGACATCTAACATAGTGAATGCAAGTGAAAATGAGGTAGGATCAGAGGCTAAAATAGGGAAAGAACAAGTTAAAAATTACTTAGATAAGTTAGATGTCTTCAAGTCAGCAGGGCTTGATGAAATACATACTAGAATACTCAAGAAGCTGAATGAAGAGATATCTGAGCCATTAGTAATTATCTTCAAAAAGTCATGGAAGACGGGTGAGATTCCAGAAAAGTGGAAAAGGGCAATTATAGTGCCAGCCTATAAAAAGGGGGAATTACAGACCGGTCAGTTTAACTTCATTACCCAGAAAGATAACGGAGCAAATAATTAAGCAATCTATTTGCAAACACCTAGAAGATAATAAGGTGATAAGTAACAGCATGGATTTGTCAAGAACACATTGCGTTCAAATCAACCTAATAGCTTTCTTTGACAAGTTAACAAACCTTGTGGAGGGGGAAATGGTAGCTGTGATATATCTTGATTTTAGTAAGGCTTTTGATACCGTCTTACATGACCTTCTCATAAACAAACTAGGGAAATATATCCAAGATGGAGCTACTGTAAAGTGGGTGCATAACTGGTTGGAAAACCATTCCCAGAGAGTAGTTCACAAGCTGGAAGGGATATCAAGTGGGGTCCTGCAGGGATTGGTCCTAGGTCCAGTTCTCTTCATCAGTGATTTAGATAATGGCATAGAGAGTACACTTACAAAGTTTGCGAACAATACAAAGTGCTTTGGAGGATAGGATTAAAATTCAAAATGATCTGGACAAACTGGAGAAATGGTCTGAGGTAAACAGGATGAAATTCAATAAGGACAAATGCAAAGTACTCCACTTAGAAAGGAACAATCAATTGCACACATACAAAATGGGAAATGACTACCTAGGAAGGAGTACTGTGGAAAGGGATCTGGGGGTCATAGTGGACCACAAGTTAAATACCAGTCAACAGTGTAACACTGTTGCAAAAAAAGCAAACATCCTTCTGGGTTGTATTAGCATGAGTGCTGTAAGCAAGACATGAGAAGTAATTCTTCCGTTCTACTCCATGCTGATTAGGCCTCAACTGGAGTATTGTATCCAGTTCTGGGCGCCACATTTCAGGAAAGATATGGACAAGTTAGAGAAAGTCCAGAGGAAAGCAGCAAAAATGTAGAAACATGACCTATGAGGAAAGACTGAAAAAACTGGGTTTGTTTAGTCTGGAGAAGTGGAGACTGAGAAGGGACATGATAACAGTTTTCAAGTACATAAAAAGTTGTTACAAGGAGGAGGGAGAAAAATTGTTCTTGTTAATCTCTGAGGACAGGACAAGAAGCAGTGGGCTTAAATTGCACCAAGGGGAGTTTAAATTGGACAGTAGGAAAAAATTCCTAACTGTCATGGTAGTTAAACACTTGAATAAATTGCCTAGGGAGGATGTGGCATCTCCATCACTGGAGATTTTTTAAGAGCAGGTTAGACATGCACCTCTCAGGGATGATCTAGATAACATTTAATTCTGCCATGGGGACTGGACTAGATAACCTATTAAGGTCCCTTTCAGTTCTATGATTCTATGAAAGAGCTTTGGCTGCTCTAATGGAAGTAGCTGGGTCTCGGCTTCCCTAAGGCTCCTGCTTGTGCAGTAGTCTCTAGCAAGGAACAATCCAGTAGCTCAGAGGTAGAATACTCATTTTCTGTGCCTATTTTCCAAACAGCTATCATGCTGGGTGGAAAAAGGGAAGGAGAAATAAATCATGAACATGTATGTTTTCCCCATTTCTGTCAAAATTTTCGACAAGAATTTTCCAAGCAGCTCTTGAGTACCGAATATACGCGCTGGTGTCATTCCGCAGTTGAATTGTCCGAAAAGCATTTTTAGATTGTTCTCTTTCAAATGATTTGTTTTTCCACTGTGCTATGGATGTCTGATCTAGATCCTTAACTGTTGCTGAACATTCCAGGGCCAGCTGGGTAACACACACAAGCTAATGCCTAATGGTCTGATTTCAGTGAAATATTAATGGCAGCTAGAACCAGAGGTTTGATGAAGAATCAGCAGAAGGAGAATTACAAAAACATTTTGTTCATGAGAAATTACTTTTAAAACTGCTCATCTTAAATAAATGAAACCAGTTTTATCCAACAGCAATTTCTTTCCCTGTAAGAAAGGAAAAGACATGTTCAACAACATAACCTTGGCAATATAAAATCCAGATTTTGTAGTTCTATATATTGTGTGGGTGAGGGGCTATGCTTTATATGTCATACTGTATAGCAGGGGTCGGCAACCTTTCAGAAGTGGTGTGCCGAGTCTTCATTTATTCACTCTAATTTAAGGTTTCGCGTGCCAGTAATACATTTTAACGTTTTTAGAAGGTCTCTTTCTATAAGTCTATAATATATAACTAAACTATTGTTGTATGTAAAGTAAATAAGGTTTTAAAAATGTTTAAGAAGCTTCATTTAAAATTAAATTAAAATGCAGAGGCCCCCGGACCGGTGGCCAGGACCCGGGCAGTGTGAATGCCACTGACAATCAGCTTGTGTGCCACCTTCGGCACGCGTGCCATAGGTTGCCTACCCCTGCTGTATAGACATACTGTAAAACTCACCACCACATTCATGCATTGCCTTTACTGAACTACAAAGGAAACTGAACTTTAGTTCTGTTGTAAACCTGACCTAACGCTAGACACATCTAAGGCTCAGTTCAAAACTGGATCTATTCATCCCCAAAACAAAAATACAACTTGGATTTAAGATACCCAAACCATAGAGAATGAGCTGGCTTTTAAATGGGAATAATTCTTTACATAGTAAAGACCCAACACCATTTAAGACATTTATTGGTACATCATGGCTATTTGGTAATGGAATCTAGGCCCAGCTTTGACAATCAGTGCTACAGAACTGGTAAAACATGCTCCAGACTTGTATAAAATTCAAGATCTGAGTTAATTTTAACCAACTTTAGTATTCTGAAAAGACAATCTGTTCTGTGAGTGTTGCTTACAATCCAATGTGTCATTTATGGCTTTCAATTAAAATCTTTTATGTGACCTTTTAATTATTTATGTGTTCTGAAGGGAGACTTGTATCTTCGAGTTAAGAAATGCGTCATTTAAAATTTCACAGAGAATAGCAGCTAGGGGAGCCTTTTCAGGATGTTAAATTCTCTATTCCATCTGGAAGGATGTACCATGTCAGGAAACTATTCAGTTAATAGAAGCATATAAGAGAGGGTGGTGGTTGAAGATTATGTATAATAATGCTACAAGTTTATAAGATCTGTGGTAATTTTGGGCACTGAATAATAAACATGTCTGTCTTATGCCACTTTTAAAACACAAAATAATATAGTTGCCTCTCACTGAATCAATGTGGATTAATGTAGAGTTCTGCACCTGAAGAGGGATTGCACATTACAACGAGGTACATCAGTGAATTTGGAGAACTTGCAACTGTACATGCAAAAGGCCTTTGATTCCTGTTAAACAGATTAGGTAAGCCTAAGGAACACACTGTAGTGGCATTAAGATGTGAACAAGGTCCAGAGAAGTAATGATGGTGGAGTTTCCTTGCCTTGCTCATTAACAAAACATGACATTCATCCAAAAGCAACCGTGGCCCATTTTCTTAATGTTCTTTGGAAAAACCCCAAAATGTATTTTCTGGCTTTGAACAACTGCAAAAAATGTTTGTCAGTTCTGTGAAACCAACCTACGTGCACACAATTGAATACTTCCTTGTGTCTCTAGACTAGGGTTTTGGGAGAGGCTCAACCCTCCTTTCTTCTTCACAGATGTGAAAGCCTCCTGGAGGAAACACTTGTCAGACAGGGTGAGGAACTAGCAGCCATCAACTCATCCACACCCTTTGGAAATCGGTGTTATCATTCAGCTGACGGCTGTTCAGATCCTCCTGCTTGATTCAGGTGGAATTTAATTGCAACAGTTTTCTTCTCCAATGTATAAAAATAAATTTAAAGTTCTTGTTCTAGGTAATACTGGCACAAAGGAGAATCTGTTTTCCAAGGAGGAGATTTAGCTTATGTGGAATTCTTAAGATAAGATTGGTTGGCAATTCCATTTTTCCCTGTATATGTGACCTCACCTTCCTAGGCCAATGTGCAAAATATATTTCCATAGTGACTGTCCCATAAATCTCTCTGTCTCTCTCGATGTTCATCTCTATCTGTATCTATAGTGAATGCACACTTTGCATTCCAGTCTCAAATCTTTCCAAAGTCAAACACTGACACCTTCATCTTCCGTGACTTTGTAATACTGGATGGTATCAAAGGTCTTTTCGTTTTTCTAAACCAAATCTCCTTTGTGTTAGCTCATTCTCTTCAAAGTGTGATTTTGCTGTGTCTATTAGTCCAGCACCCCCTTTTGGCAGTTCTGGGAAGTGTCAAACTAGATCGGCTCCGCATCTTCACTTGCCCATCAAGGGAGTTTTTTTTCCGTAGGATGAAGTCAAAGTTCACCTGGCTGTTCATGGCATAAAATACATTAGCACTGTCGGGGATGACTAACTCTGCAAAGAGAGGAAACAAAGTCAGTGGTGATGTGCTATAGTATTGATACTACAGTTACTAGCATGAAAAGAAATCTCATGTCGGCATCTGGCTGCAATGCCCACATGCGACTCTGATTTGGCAGCTGTGCATTTTGTCCTCTCAGACTTTCCCCTTGTGAACAGGGACATGTTATGGTGACAAAAAAGCTAAATTAAAAAACATTATTTAGGTTGCAAAGTCAAGCCCTTGAAAGTTGTAAAACTGGCATTTACTAGTTGCCCATGGAACTATAATTCAGACTCCAGTGGGGGGGGGGGGGAATAGGACGTGATCATGTAATTAAAGACTAGCATAATGCGGATGAGCAAGGGGTCTGAATTAGGGTTGCAGCATAGGAAACTGTAAGTCTGACATTTCCTAACTGTCAAGTGCTTGTCCTTGCAATCTTAATGTGCTTTTAGTGCATTTTGATGTGTGTGGTTTGGTAGGCTTTGGGTGTGGGCATGTCTTTGATGTTTTTATTAATAGAATTTGGCTTTACCTTTTATGTGAAGGTGTAACAACCCCGTCCCCGCTGCAGACGTGTTCAGTGATTTTGATAGACTCCCTGCCCCCCTGCCCTCAGCCCCCGCAAAAAAATAAAATAAAATAAAACCCCAGACACTCTTAAGCCCTAATCCTGCAAACATTAGATGAGTAAAGCAAAGCACGTGCATAAGTGGTTTGTAGGTTCTGGGCCTGGCTCTCCCACTGCAGTTCTGTCTGACTATTGAAACTGTATTTCTCAGGGTGAGCACTGCATCACCTCCAGCTGCTGCCACTCTCAACACATACCACCACCACTAATGCATGTCACGGTAGGGAGACTTACCAGAAAAGAGAACCAGTGAGGTGTCACTGTAAAATATACTAATAGGAAAAAAGCTTTCCAGGCGGACTACGTTAGGGACTTTTTCTCATAGTCTACCAGCCCGCACCTGTTTTGGACACTAAGAGGTAACCATGTCATTGCTACCCCCTGTTAGGCACATATGTGGTGGTCATCACACCAGCGTGGATGTAGATGTTGTAAGTGGAGCCGTTTTCCTATATACCATAATGTTTAAACGTTATCAGCATCCAATTGGAAAAAAAGTCATGAAAATCACAAAAAGGGCCATAACGCAGACTTTAATTTTGACCAAAATTGGCAGAAAGCTTCTAAATAAATTGATAATGCACCAATGCCCTCAAAATAGTACTGCTTTGGGAAGTTTGGGACATATTTAGCCCCTGATAATATGTGTGCATTTTCCTGTACTTTTTTGCCTTCAGTTAGAGTAAAAGCCTGTAGTCGCATGATAGCAAGAGCTTGTTTGTGCCATGTAATACCTCAAAACATCTGTCATCATTTATAGAATAGACTGATGTGAGCAAAGATTTGTTTTGTCTGCTATTTTTATGAATCTATGCAGATACTAAGCCTCCCTACCCCTTAATTACAAAACATATTTTTTACATTATCTACTCGGCCAGAGACATAAGCCTAAAGCACACGTGGTACAACTGTAATGATCATCTTACCATCACTGAATGCAGTGACAATACATGTAAACTACTTCTACAAACAGTAATGATTCGTAGTAGAAGGACTATAGAATATCTTATGTGAATATATTGTGTAAACAACAAAGTATAACCGTATACTCTTATATAACGCCTACATATAACTATGACCTACTGAATGTCTAATACAACACTCCGCAGAGCTATATTTATTCTCAAAAACAGTCTCAGTAATTTGCAGATAGCTGAACCATTTCCACTCCCCCTCAGAATCGGTCTCTGATATATTCAGTGCTCTTCTGCTACACTCGTCACTGTCACAACTGAGTGCGCTGCAGCACACCAAATCTTCGTGGTGGTATTTGCATCTCTTTGTTGCACAGATACTTTCCCAGCTATGCTGCATAAAGGCAAAGATGGTTTCTGGAGCAGGTGGCAGAACCAACATTTGAGGAACAAGATGTCCCATGCTATCCATCACCCATCTGTTGACAGGGGCCACCTAAAGATACTGAACTGTTGCATGATTTCCTGTCTATGAATTATAATTTACACATTTCAGGTGCTGCCTGAAGGTGATGGCAGTTTCTCACTTGCTTTGGTGTTCTTAGCAAAAACTTGTAGCACACTTTAGCCAGAGATGCTTGCTGATTGTACTACAGTACAATAAAGATACCTGTTAGCCAGAGGCTGCTGATTCTGAAAAAGCTGTAGTTGGGTTGGACCTCAGGTACCTACCTTCAAATCTTGCTAGTGATCCTGAGCAAGGACTACTTGATTCAGCTACTGCTCGGTTCTTTGTTAACTAACCCTTCTAGACTGTCATATCATCTTGAGCATATCTGCTCTTTGCCCTGAAAACTGCTCATGCTGTAGGTACTGGGAGCAAGTTTATAAATGACAGGTCATTATATGTAACGACCAGGTGACAATCTCTGTCCACACTCCACAATCCCGTCACTGAGGAGAAAGTTTGCAATGTTAGATTTATTCTTTGAATTTGATATCATCTGCAAGCGTTGCTTTGCTAATGAACAGAGTAGGGGCTCTGAACGTCTTGCATTTGGACATTCCCCCTGCGGGCTCCCTCACCAGATTTGATTGATTCTTCATTTGCATAATTGTCCCCCACAATAGCAGTGTATGGACATTGCAGTCTGAGGATAGTGTGCAGCAGCTGATCAGACAGCTCCCCAGTAGTTTTGCACTTGGCAGTATCATTGCACACCATCAGCAGAAGCATCCCGAGTTCAAGAATAGCTGACGTTCGCTCATCAGATGCTGGTAGCTCAACCATTGACAGATTTTTCTCCAGCCAAGACAGTGTGTTGCTCTTTTGGGCCTTTCTTAGAGATCCACCCAAGTTGAAGAGGGAAAGTGGGACAGGTGCCAGCTCACGTGTCATCAGACCCTGGATATCAACATCTCTGGATTGGGCAAAAAACCTGTCAGCTTGCTGAATATCTGACGATCAATAGTTATCGCTTGTGCTGACTGCTTCTTCTTTTGTTTGATTGTTTTGTTGAGACTACCAAATGATTTGAGATTATGCCTTTCTATAAGCTCAAAGAGGTCTCCCTCGCCCCTTTGCAGCCTCCTGGTTACAAACAGCTTCATTTATCGCGTGCCAGTCTCTCTCATCATGCACAAACCTTCCGCACTTTCAGGTGGGCCCACAGTAGATGTTGCAACGTTCACAAGTGACTGTTGTGTGGGCTTGTTCCAGGTTCAATGATAAACGGATTTGTCATTCTTTCAGTCACTTTTTAATACTTTGGACAGCAATTTCATCTGCAGCCATGTGTTTTGTAGTAGCTTCTTTGTGGAGATCGAAGGCTGAATTCCACACCTTTGTTTTGTCACAGCTGTTACAGCTGCCTTAAAACGTGCAGTCAGGTAATCCTTGGTCAGAGCCATATCTTTTGTGCAAAGATGCTGATGATTCCTACAGTCCTTGTTCAGAGATTGCTCAATGGCCATGTCACGGTGTAAGTACCCCACTGAAGAGTCTGGCAGTCTGGTACCTTGCTTCCTGACTATCAGCTAGGGCATGATATATATGTGGCTTCTCCTCCTCCTCCAGAGATCTGGCTTCTGCTAACACTTACACAACCCATCTGGCATAATTCATATGACCACACTGTCATAGTGGGATCATCTCAGAAAATGTCTCAAGCTCCATGGACTTGTTATTGCCTCTCTTTGCTGCTATGTAATCCATCAGTGGTTGGGAGCAATGTGTTACCTAGTTTTCCCAGGATGGAAATGTATCTGAACAGTTTTTCCCTTGGGTAAAGTAAGTGTCCATGAGCTGGTGCAATGCTTGGGAGCTGTTCATCAAGTCTGCCAGAGCATTCCGTGCTTCCAATCTGTTTTCTCAGTGTGCCTGCTCCACATCTTCAAAAGCTTCAATGTGTGTTCGAGCCTTCTCCAAGATGTGTCTCTTCTTATCTTCTGGGAGAACATCAATGTTCATGGAATTGCCAAGTGCCACCCACTTCAAGCAAGTCATCGCCTCATTCATACGTTTATGGATTCTAATGCCATGGTTATATGCCTTCCCTCTTAGAGCATGGCTGAAGCACCATAGATGCTGTATCACCCATGAAATTTGCTGCATGATGAATGCCTCCCATCTCAAGGTGGTCATTGTCAAATCTGTTTTGATTCCTCCATTTAATCAACAGTGCTTTGCAGTAGATTGTTTCACCATACACGACATAGGTCCAGTTTTGGCTCAGAGAGTGGAACATATCCTGAAAATATTTCATCATGGTGTGCACTGTGTTAACATCAGTTGCCAGTGAAGGAGTCATTGGACAGTAGCCAATATTCATAAAATGTAAAATAGCAATTTTTCCCCCTCAAATCAATCCATGCTACAAAGAATGACAATTATTTTGATAAATTACATGGTACAAACAAGCTCATACTGTTGTATGACTACAGACTTTTGCTTTAACCGATGGCAAAAAAGTATGTGAAAATGCATAAAGTATATCACATGGGGCTAAATATTTCCCAATTTTTCCAAAACAGTACTACTTTGATCATAATGGTCCCTTCTGACCTTAAAGTCTATGAGTCTACTTTAAGTACATAGCTTCTAAATACAATTGATAATGCAGCTATCTGCCAATTTTGGTCAAAATCAATCAGACTATGTTTCTTCGAGTAATGGCCCTTTTTGCTATTTAACAATTTTTTTGGATTGGATGCCTGAAAATGTTTATACATTACGTGATACAGAAAAACGGCACCACTTCCACCATCTACAGCCGCCCTGTTGACGATCACCAGATATGTGCCTAGGCTGTGATAGCAATGACATTTTTCTAGCTGATGGGTTACCCTAACTCATTAACAAGACCCCTTTATAAATCTGGCTAGTAGACTATCAATAAATAGCTTCCCTGCGTGGCAGCCCAAGGAATCTCTGCAGCAGCTGAGACTAAATGCAATTTCACAGCCCTAAATAAATCATTCCCTCTTTTGCATAGTCATGAAGTGTCCCACGAGGTTTGCCCTGGGCAGGGAGGAAGGGGCGGGCAGGAATGCCTCCAACAGATACTAATGAAAAGGCTCTCAGAGAGAGCTGCTTTTTCATGTCTGGTATACATCCTTGGGTCTGCATAGCACGACTGACTGATCCTGGGGAATGAGGCAGAGCTTTGCCAATATAGTGATTTCCTGACATGGAGGTCATGGTTAGAAATGTGAGAGCACAGCACTCACATCATGGGTCATTATCCTTCGGTAGCAGTTCAAATCAGCTCAATTTATAGGTTCAAACAAGCCTTTTCTAACTACCAGACCTAGAACTCCACCTGGCATCTGACAAACCTGGCTGGGTTCTTTCTGCCTCTTACATCCATCGCCCAGAATAAGGATTCAAAACCAGAGCTTAGATGACAAGTTTGTAGAGGATTCATTAGGCAGAAGAGAATCCAGTTTGTTCTGCACCTGAATGGGCTTCCAGGGATTACAGGAGTAACATCTTACTTTTAATTCAGCACATTAATAGGACAGAATTCATAGAGAGCTAGTAGGGGCATTAAGTTGACACCAGTGGAATTACATGCTGCAAATTTAGGCACATACCTAGTACCTTGCTGAATCAGGGTCGAAGCACAAAGGTATAAAAAACATTTTTACATCATCCCTATAGTGACTCTAAACTATGCTTTAGCCACCTGATCTTTAACTCTAGTAATAATACATAATAATGATCTTATATGGAAAAGGATCTTAATATGCTTTACCAATAGATTCACAAACTGCATTCAGTAGAGCAGGGGTCGGCAACCTTTCAGAAGTTGTGTGCCCAGTCTTCATTTATTCACTCTAATTTAAGGTTTCGCATGCCAGTAATACATTTTAACGTTTTTAGAAGGTCTCTTTCTATAAATCTATAATATATAACTAAACTATTGTTGTATGTAAAGTAAATAAGGTTTTAAAAATGTTTACGAGGCTTCAATTTAAAATTAAATTAAAATGCTGACCCCCCCTGGACCGGTGGCCAGGACCCGGGCAGTGTGAGCGCCACTGAAAATCAGCTCGCGTGCCGCCTTTGGCACGCGTGCCATAGGTTGCCTACCCCTGCAGTAGAGGAATCATTTCAGTGATCACTGAAGCGTAGCCTTGTTTGGGGTGAAGCACATCTATTTAACAGTGTGCAGCCATAATGCACAGCAATTAAGAACAGGAAGTAAAGTATATTGTGCCCCTTTGAAACTGCTGGGAATTTAGGAAGGCTAAAAGCATCTAGTACTGGCCACTGAGAGAGCCAGGATAGTAGACTAGACAGACCTCCAGATAGTCTGTTTGAGTGTGGCAACTCTTATGTTCCTGCACGGAGGCATTGCTTTGCACGTGCCTATCTGATTTGTCATGCTGGCTACTTCATGGATCTGTATTATATAGGGAGGCAGGGAGGCTCCGCTTCACTCCACTCTGTACCATGGTAGGGACTCAAAGGATAGTGAAGTCAGACAGCCAGAAGGTGAGGGTGCAGGGCGAGGAAATACCTGCACGCTAACCCTCTGTGTTCAATGCTCTGTGGATAAAAAGGAATCCGGCCTGGCTGAGTGAGGGGGAGCCAGGGAGCAGCTGCTCTCTGTGCTGTACTGCAAGAGAATTTTCATTGCAAATTGCTGCAGAGACCACTGCTGTTCAAGGCAGGACAAACTTCCCCGTGGTGGCTTGCACATGCCATTGAAGAGGGTGGGAACACATAGGTGGTGGAGTCCAGCTAATGGGAAACTGCCATGCTGTCAGTGCAGGGACAGGCTGGGAGGAGTATGCAGCTAGGCAAATCATGTGTCCTGAGATCTCAGGGAAATGGCCAGGTATTCCCTGTGATTTTTTGGCAGCATGGAATCTGCATGCTACACTCCCAGCTCTTTGTTCATTCCCGTATGGCCCTAACTTCACATCTCTTTACACTCTGAAGCTGGGATCTCGGACTGTACGTCCTCCCATTCTGCATTTGCTCATGTCCAAAGCGGAGGACAGGCCTGTAGTGATCAATGAATCAATCACAGATCTACCGAAACTGACTGGCTGAAGAAAAATCCACTTGTGTTTCTGAAGTTGCTTCATATTCACTTTCTTCCTGCAAAATCTGAAGAGCTTTTTAAGCAGCAAGCATTGGTGTTTTCTTACCTTTGTCCTCAGCGATGACCTGAACAAGTTCATAATCCTCGACTGGGTCAGCCTCCAGGTTGTGTTTTGACATAGCTCTCTGAATGACAGCCGGAGTCTTGTCTTGGCTAGTCAACTGGAAAAAGAATTTTGCAATGAGGATTTTTTCTTCTTCACTTTACTTATTATCTAAACATTGTAACTGATGTATAAAAGTCTGCTTTGAATGCATCACTGGGTCTGGGGGTGAGTTTCCCAAAGCACTAAGAAACTATTGCCTCTTAGGAATTAGATAGTAGCTACTGGTGGGCACTAAAATGTGCTACTTATGACTTTTTTGAAATAATTTGTTTTATGCAGGAAGATAGATACTGCACCGACTGAGAGATCAGTAAATAACATAATCAGCTCCCTTGAGCAAATGTGTTGAGAGATGAGGTGTCATTTGTACTAGGCTTAAAATTTCCACATAAATAATTTCTCCATCTGTTGCTCATAGGCAGCAATTAATTTGGAATCTAATGGGGGTAAATACTTGCTTTGAAACCTTGTGAAGATTTTTTGGCCTTGTACCTAGTTTGCAGTCTGCCGTGGAAGTGTCACTTGTTCTGAACTAACTGAACTAACAGTATTTGGTCCTGCCAAGAGGGCAGGGGACTGGACTCGATGACCTCTCGAGGTCCCTTCCAGTCCTAGAATCTATGAACCTATGAATCTAGGGCGTCATCTGAAGCACACTGAAATCAGTAGAAAAATTCCCATAGTCTTCAGTGAGATTTGGTTCAGGCCCATAGTTCACTGCTCTTTGCAGCACCTGAGGGATCAATTCCTTTAAAAAAAGGTGTCCTGCAAGCTGCAAAATATTTATTTGGTTCACCCATTCAAAAATATATAAATAAATACATGGAGTGTTTGTTCCATGGCTTGTGGGTGAGGCATAAGTGAGGTATGTAAAGAAGTCAACATAGGAAAATGGCCCAGTCCAGAGAAACACTGATAGCATCAGGTTTCAGAGTGGTAGCCAGGTTGGTCTGTAGTGGTAATGAGGCCAATGTAATCAGGGTGGCCCATTTCAAACAGTTGACAAAACTAATTTCCCCCTGCTGATACTCACACCTTCTTGTCAACTGTTTGAAATGAGCCATCCTGATTACATTGGCCTCATTACCACTACAAAAGTGATTTTCCCTCCCTTGGTATTCTACTGTTGAGAATAGCCCACTTCCACCTTAACTGAATTGGCTCGTTAGCACTGATCCCCCACTTGAGAAGGCAACTCCCATCTTTTCATGTACTGTGTATTTATACCTCTCTACTGTATTTTCCACTCCATGCATCTGATGAAGTGGGTTTTAGTGTTAGTCTCTAAGGTGCCACAAGTACTCCTTGTTGTTTTTACTGATAGCATCGTCAATAGTGACATTTACAAAGTGTTGTTGTACATGCTTTGTTGTATATGCTGCCACCAATCCTAGAGCCTCTAAGTCTTGTCAGTCCCTGATATAAGAGACCACCATGAAGGCTGCTCTCTTCTATGTCTCTAGCTGTATGAGATCATTCAATCAACTGGGATCCCCTGGACATAACAGAGTCCCAGTCATGACCACTCTGCTGCAAGCTGGAATGAGGGAGTAATAAAGAAGCGACTATAGCAATCCTGTGCCATCAGAGCATTGCTTAGATCCATTAGCTTTGCTACCACTTTGTGCCAGCAGCAGCTGCACGGCTGCGCATCTGGTCCATGGTTTATATCTTGACAGTTTCCCTTTAAATGGAAATGTTTCACAGAGGATCATCTATACCTGGATGAGAGGGATTCCAAATGGAGCTATAGGATGGAAGCATTGCTGCACACTTGCTGGTAGTTTTCATTATAGAGGGAACACTGCTCAGTTCAACAGCTTGTCAGACCTTCCATTGTACAGTCACTAGTTTCAGGGGGTACTGAGAAAAAAAAAATTCCCTCCAGGCAGAAAATTGGCCCATTCAATCTCAGTCAAACCTGCCACATTCCTTCTTTGAGTTTCAAACCTCAAGTATAAAAATTTGTTATTTGTATCTTCCATCCCCCAAACTAACACCGGAACTGGTTAACATTTTTCATTTGGAGAAAATTGGGATGAAATTTGGACATTTTTCACAATGAAATTTTCAGAAAAATATTCTTATATTCTCAGTATTTTTCCTTTTTAAAAATTTTCATTCTCAATTTTCCTTTATTGTTTTTAATTATTTATGATTTGGGGAGAGAGGGGGGTTCCATTTGCCATTTTGGTTTTCTAGCTTCAGGGCTTCCTTTCCAGTGCCAGTTTTGACTCATCCGCTCAATCATGTGATGAGATTTTTTCAAAATCAAAAATATTTATTTTTAAAAATTTTAGTCTTTGATACTGAAAAAAAGTGTTTTTATTACAGTTGTTGAAAATCTCTGGGGAAAATTTTGATAAACTAAAAATAGATACAGTTTCCAAAACCCATACAATAAAACCCTGTTTGAAATTTTCACAAGACTTATTTTGATTTTTCTACTAATTATAATAAATACAAATAAAACTTTGAATTTGGGACAAAGATTATGATTAAAATCCAAATATCATAATGATGGATGCATTAGAAATAGATTCGATATGATAGAAAGATATTGTATTATAACACCACCTTACAATTATATGCCCTTTGAGATCCCTATATAGCTAAGTGCTAGGTATTGTTTAAATAACATCTTTCACTCAAAAGAACTGAAACTCAAGAGGGATGTGTGTGGGGGGAGGAATGGGTGTGTGGAGCAGTGGGAGTGTCCACTACTAAATGCAGCTACCGCTAAAAGTGGAATGCAGTGCACATTTACCACTAGCATGACACAACAATTTGGGACAAGCAATGAACTGGAGCCAACTGAAACCCCAGGGGGAGTTCAGAAGATGGAACATACTGTGAATACTGGAATGCAAGAATCAAGGGCATGATGTGGCCCTTAGCATTTAAAATCTTAGCTGCTTTGATTTGCACCAAGGCTGAGACCTTGCATATAATTGGTCACCCTGAACAAAAACATCTCAGTACTAATAAAAACATTTAGCTCTTCCACATTACTGACCATGATACTCTTGTACATATTGCCATTGTTGTCTTCTATGCTGATCCGGATGATGCACATGTCTTCGTTCTGCTGGTTGTAAACAGGAGGCAATACTGCTGAGGTAATGGATGTGACGGAGATGGAGCGCTTGTGGATCTTGGGATTGGAGGTTAAGGAAGGAGGGGGTGAGATAGTGTTGGTTAAAGATGACACCCCTGAGGAAGACGTGTCCATGGAATGGATGGAGGAACAAGAGGAGGAGGATTCAGAGAGCTAAGTAATGAAAAAAAAATAAGAAAAAACAACATACAATTAGAAACATGACCATGGAATTGTCATTTCTGGGGTGGGGGAGGGGCAAGAGAGGCACAATCAGGAATTCAGTTATTGTAAAATATATGCCAGGTTTCTAAAGTTCTTAGTGGCATTCTCACCTCTGCAAGGAGTAATCTGACAATTTACTATTCACATTAAAAACTTTCCCACCCGCCAACCCTGTCCGGTATGGGTGCTGCTGGACTCCACTACTATATACCCTTTTCGTTTTCTGCTGCTCCTTGGAGAACAGACCAGCAGGTGGCAGCAGATACAACGAACCAAAGGAAGTTGTGGGATGCCAGACTGCAGAAGAAAACTGGTTTGGGAAAAAGCTCCCGAACAGCAGGGGTACGTCAGCAGAAATCAAAGGGAAGTGGGCTCTTTTATTAGGTGAAACACAAACAGTCAAATATCCCCAAAACACCCTTTTCCTCACTGGCAACTCAGCCTTTGATTTGAGGGTAGCAGCCTGGTGCACTTAACGCTCTCTCTGATTAGCTGCTGTCACGTCTAACGAGCATTGCGGTGGGTGAGAATAGGACTAACTATATATATGTATATACACACGCTCAGACTATGTTTACAAAGGCCAAGAGGATAACTGCTCTGGTACAGAACAGAGATCCAATGACCATCGTGGGCCGTAAGAAGGACAAGGAGCAGCTCTGCCCTTTATACTTGCATGCAGTGGCATGCGGCAGCAGGGGGAGCTTGAGCCACCCAATGGGTGCCGCTGAGGGAAAAAGTTTCCGAGGGCCGTGCACTGGGGGCACAGACACCAAGAGTGGAATGCACATGTGCAATCACTCAAAGGACTCTTACACTGAAATAAGAGAGTCCACAGAGGGGCTTGCACCAGTTTGACTGAAGCAGTTTAATTAAACCGGTGCAAGTGTGTGTGTAGACAAGGCCTCACTGTTGGTTTTTCCCTTCTCCAATTCCCCTCTGATTGGCTTCTCATTTTGATATTTTCTTCTCTCCTCCTGCCATATTGGTGGAGTCTCCCCAGGGCCTGCAGTATGTTTTCTACCTTATTGTGAATCATTTACCCACACCTTTTTGTGTCAGTGCGGCTACCCACTTCCACACGTCCCCAGCTTCCCCTGCACAGTGCTTTAGGCTTTGTCTTCATTGCCAAAAACTGGTGTGGTTTTACAGCAGAATAACAAATGCACATTAGCTATCCTGCTGTAAAATCCTAGTGGAGACAAAGCACAGCAGTTTTACTGCATGGTGAACTAGGTGAGGTCAACCACAAGCAGGGGGATAGTGTTGACCTCACCTAGCTCCCTCACGGTAAAAACCACAGGAGCCTTCCTCTACCAGGGTTTTACAGCAGTGTAGTTAATGTGGGTGAGCTATTGCATTGTAAAAAACCCTGCCTTTTCTGAAGTGAGGACATAGCCATTTTCACCATGCTGAACCACTGGAGGCAGCTGAACCACTGGAGGCAACTCTGTAGCAGAACCAGGGGCTCAATAGAAAGTCCAACCACCCTAAGGCTAAGTGCAGATGAGCTCATTCAACCTGAGAAGTTCCAGGAGGAAATGCTTGTTGCTGGTTCCATTCACCTCCACAAGGCTTTGCCTCCCTGGTTTTTAAAAAAAGGGAGAATGGAAATCCTCTAGGCCCTGCCTCTCACTGCCATTATCCCATCCACTGGGCCTCAGGAACACCACAAGCAATCTGATATTTGCGCACACACTCTTCAGTCTGTTGGTCCCACTGCCAGGAAGCCAATAACCTCCCAGCATAAACATGCCATTACAGACAGCTCTGTCACTCCCACAACTGGTGTGTTGAGAGAGACAGATCTAGTGCAGTTACATGGGCACATGACTACCTAAAAATCCCTCCAGACCCCACAAGAAAAGCTGATCCCAAGAAATTAAAAATGGTTCCCCCTGTGTACATGCTATAGATCTGGCAACACCCAAAAGCTGCTCATAAAAGGAATCGTATAAAAAGCCTGACCTGGATCTTTTCTACTTTCATCACATCTATTTTTAAGGATACTCCCATTTCCTTGAAAGTAGAGCCTTGGTCAGTTATAAGAGTAGACATGAGTGTGCAATGCAACTGAAATTTCAGCTATTGCTTATACTAGAAGGGTCAACTATTCATCAGGGGTATTCATGCTGCAAGCCTTCTGAACTAAGGGTCTACACTGTACCTTTTTCTGAGGCTCATCAGGAGTGTCTATGGGGGTGATGCAGACTTCTTCGCCCTCAGAGTGGTTCGACTCACACGATGATACACTGACAGAATCCATGCTTTCACCAGAGCTCCCACTTGGAGTAGATTTGGGCTGCTCTTTGGTGGGTGTGCTATTGGTGATCACATCTGCTCCCAGAAACAGTCTGGCAAAGAACCCAAAATATACCACGTAAATAATACAACTACAGAATGTTGCTGGACTGATCAAAGAGATGACGCTTGATTCATATGTCCAGTGTGTTATTTTGTTTCTCAAGTGGTCTGGTGTCCTGGCTCCATCCATATTATATGTAAGATTTGCCATAAGAATTCCTTAAACACCAACACATTAGTACCCCAATAATATATAATACACACACACACACACACACACACACTCTCCAACCACAGAGCCAGAGTCAGGGGTAATGTACTAGGTGGTGTAAGTTAGACTCCATTACAGTTATTTAAATCAACTGATCAATGAGTGATTAATTTGGTGTAACTTACACACCAATGAGCCGGAAAAAGGTAAATTAAAGTAAGCCTACTTCAGCTCACACATTTCTAAACTCTCTGTTAGTTGCTTTTCTTGCTTCTTTTCTGACCCCTCTGACATGTGAATTACATCATCTTAGAATCTCTTGCACTCAGACTTGGGGGGTGGGGCAAAATTCAGAAGAGAGATTAAGGGTTAAGACACGTCAGTGAGTGGGTGGGAATCTAACCGAATAAAGGATTCAAACTAAGCCTACAAATGCCAAATTCATCCCTTGTGCGACTTTAATGACTTCAACAGGGTTACACCAGAGATTAATTTCTCTCTAAGACTCTAAATGGATATAATTTATACATACAATGAGAAGGCCAGAAGAAGGTGTAAATTACATGATTTTATATTCTTGGAGATTCACTTAAACTCACCTCTGAGTTTGGGTCTAAGTCAGTCTAAGGAGTCTAGAGGGAATTTAATTTGGTATAACAATATGTTGAAGGGGTGAGGCAAATTAAGTTGGGTGCTGACAAGGCATCTCATCAGTGGACAGAACCCAGAATGGTGCCATGTAACGTCCAGGGAAGAATTATGCCAAGCACTATTATAGTATTAATTTGCAAAATATATTCAGATTGCAGGTACCACAATTTTTAAAACAAAGATTACACAGCAAACACAAATACCTCAGCCTAACTATTCTATGCTAATTTATAATACAAGAGCTACATTGAAATATGGTGGGAAATAGAAGGATAAACCCAGTACTCAACAGTGACACTTACCATACCCAGTTTAGGCACAATGCCAGGGAGAGAGAGTTAGAGAGACAACTTGATTCAGACACAGCAGCTTCAGTCTCCAACTCTGCCATTCCCACACCTCTTCATAACCAACTCCAAGGGACAAAACCAAACACAAACACTTTCCTGTCCAAACAGCTACCCTGATCTTATGAGGACCAGAACTGACATACTCAGCCATCAAGAGTCTATTGCTGAGGATCCTAGATTGCCACAGAGCTTGCATGGAATTTATGTTTGTCCACTGTTCTGAGGAACCCAGGTGAAAGATCAAGGCAGGAAAGGAGGAGTTAATAGACAGGTTTCGTCTTCATATTAATTCTGATGTTGGCTGTAAAATTCATCTTCTCCTCTTGTCCTGACCACGTCACCCCTCCATGAATATTTTCCTGTCGTCTCTCATATCACACTCACCTTTGAGGCTCTACACATTTTTGCTGAGCCCCCTTGATTTCTGCTCCCATTTCCCCCCGTTTTCCCTACATTCCTTCAGATCCTCTCTCTTTATTGTTTCCTTTCCCTAATCTTTGTCTCTTTAGCCAACTCTTGGCTCCATGCTCTTTCGCCCCTCCCCACAATCTTGTGCTTGAATTGCTAAGCAACATTTCCTGATCATCTGTCTGAACTAGACTGAACGTTTGACTGGGTTGATAGTATGTACCTACTTTACAGGATGATTTTAGGGTTGCCAACTGTCTAATTGCACAAACCCAAACACCCTTGCCCCGCCCCCTGTCCCACCCCTTCCCGAGGCCTCGCCCCTGTCCTGCCCCTTCTCTGAGGCCCCACCCCTGCTCAGTCCATCCCCCCCTCCCTCTGTTGCTTACTCTCCCTCTCACTTTCACCGGGCTGGGGCAGGGGATTGGGCTGCGGGCTCTGGGCTGGGGGTTGGGGCTGAGGGGTTCGGAGTGTGGGTGGGGGCTCCGGGCTGAGCCTGGGGCAGGGGTGCAGGAGGGGGTGTGGGCTCTGGGAGGGAGTTTGGGTGCAGGAGGGAGCTCAGGGCTGAGGCAAGGGGTTGGGGTGTAGGAGGGGGTGCGGGCTTTGGGAGGGAGTTTGGGTGTGGGAGGGGGCTCAGGGCTGGGGGTTAGGGTGCGGGAGGAGGTGAGGGGTGCAGGCTCCGGGTGGCGCTTACCTCAAGCAGCTCCCGAAAGCGACAGGCATGTCCAGCTCCTAGGCTCAGGGGCAGCCAGGTGGCTCAGCGCACTGCCCCTGCCTGCAGGCACTTCTCCCGCAGCTCCCATTGGTCATGGTTCCTGGCCAATGGGAGCTGCGGAGTCGGTGCTTGGGGCAGGGTTGAGGGCAGCGCATGGAGACTTTTTAATTTTTTAAATAAATAAATTAGGTGATTCTAATTTTCATGTTAAAATTCTGCAGAAAATTTTTGCACATACAATAAATTAAACCAACTGTGGGCCTCAGTCTGATCTCATTTACTCTGCTTTTGCACGGTATAATTCCATTGTATTTGGTGACGTTATTCCTGAGCAACATCAGCGTCACTGAGTTTATAAGTGGGCCCTAAATTTGTTACTTCTCCTATTCCCCAAAAAGGCTGGTAACCACTGAATGATTTGTTTCTAATCTTTTTCAGCTGTAGTCATCATAAGTATTACCTGGAACAATAATTCAATAAACACTTGCAGATGTAATTATGAACTTTTAGCTGACAATGTCCCTTTAAAGTGATCAGATTCCCTGCCAAGTTCCTTGTCTGGTGGAATACATTTTTCTTGTTTGATTTATTCAGGTCATTCCTCTATTAATTCACCAGATGCCATTACCCCTTCTGTCATACTCACAAGCTGAGTCTTTTCACCATACTCTTCCGAGGTTTCGGTGACGTGGTGTTAGTGTCAGCAGCTGCTTCTATCTCACATGAGAGGCCATAACTACAACAGGGAAGATTTATTTGTTTGAGGGAGTTAAATATCATTTTATCATCATGCAATATGGCCTCAGACTAGCAATAATTTAAAGAGAGAGATATTCAGTTACTCCAGTTTCAACAAGAGATTACCGCAATGCAGCACAGAGAAACATCAGCCTGCACGCATTGTACCTTGAGGAAAGGAGTATTTGCTTTTTTTACAATAGTTTAAAAAGAATTCAAATGTGGTTTTTTGATCATATTAACTATATCATAAAAGCAATCTAAGAAAAGGGATTATATACTGTGCAGGATGGGACTGAACACTGTCACTCTGTTTAAGTTGAAATCGGTGTCCTTTGACGATGAATTTTATAGTACTGTGAAGTATGTATCATAGGTTCACACCTCTAGGTAATACTGAGTGTATATGTATGCACACACACAGACTGACAGACATACAGGTCAGACACAACACGCTATAACATTTTAAAGTTGAAAACCAAATTCCCAGTCTCAAAACTAAATCCTGCAAAGTGTTAACCAAGTTTTCACCAGCTGTGTGCTAAAAGGCACACATACATGCTGTATCCTTAATTTACAGTATATTTAAATTACTATGAGACTATCTAAGCCAGACATAGGTCATACACATAGATGGGAGGCTGGACATGAAAAACATGCTCCCTTGAGTGCATTGATAGTCTCACCTCTCCTCCTCTGTTAACAGCCGCTGTCTCCTGAACCATCGGATGAATTTTTGGTCTGGCGTCATGCAATAGCTATTACAGGAAGATTGCAAGAGCTTAATTTGGGCAATTACTTCAAACTCCTAAAGAAACAAATAATCAAATAGGAATTTTAATTAGAAATCAAAACAAAGCCAAATACAGACTCATTCACATACAAAGCAAGGATAAGTGGGCAGAACACACGCACCAATAACCACAGGACAAACTAAAGACTGCTTCATTCTTAACTGAATACCCAGGCAATTTTAGACACCACAAAGCAGTTTTTCAACAACAAAATCCATCTTTTGTTTTCCCAAACAGGTTTTGGGTTTTTGCAAGTTTCATCAAAGCTCCACAGGTTAAAATATGGAAAAATAGGACAATCTCCCAACACCAGGAACTCTGCCTTTCAGTATGACTGATTTTGAGAGAGACAAACTCTAATGTGCGTTTAGCACTGGCATAAGATGCCAGAATGACAGTGCTGCACACTGAAGTCATAGACTAGGGACATCATGGAAAATAGCAGCAAAAGCTTCCACACACTGTCCCACTCAGATGCCTCATCCCTGACCCAGATGGACCACCCTTAGAGGGAGTTCATTCTCTGTGCTTATTCGGTCCTTTCATTGCTGAGACTACAAACAAGGGTGTCCATAGTGTTGACTGATGAAGAAATCTGCCTTCCACTGCCTTCTATGTTGTGCAGCCATTTATACTTGTGTAACGTGAGTGTGACATGCTACCCCTGGTGTGAACGAATGGAGAATTTGGATTTGGTATTGTTTTACACATGCTTTGCTGAGGGGTAAATTACAGCACAGGGTGGAAGGCAGGGCAGACTCAGCACCTAGGAACTGGATTGAGACTACCAACCAACCATCAGATGGCAACAACTTTCATTTACTACCAATCTGGGCTGAACTGGGCCGGCGACTTAGTCACAGGTGCTTTTGTGCCCCACTATCAATACCCTGAGCCACCCAGTCATAAATAAAAGGGAAGTTTAAAATGTGGTTTATGGAGCTAGGAATCAGTTAAGAGTAAGGAAATGGGCCTTATCACATCAAAAATCAAAGTCTGCATTGAGTCCCTGAAAAGGAGATTTGCCTTTGGTTTGTCTTTATTCAGACAGATATGACCCAAGCACATTGCCTTCTACGCGGCTTTTCCTTACCTCTTTATCTGTGCAACCAATGCAGGGCAGACTGAAAGGGCAGGCTGAGAGCATTTATTTCTCCGCCCCGTATCACCCTTTCATTCTCCTCCGCATCCTTTCTTTGGATCCAATGAAGCAGATTAATGCAGCAAACTAAGGAAGTTTACGAGACTCATGCTATGCTCTCTAAAAAGCAAACTTCACTTACTAGCAGGTCTGTTCTGCTGTAGATACGTTGGATTTATGAGATAACAGACTTCTTCCACTGATGCTCATAGGCAGTGAATGTACAGTTCCCATGCATAAATGTTCTAGAAGTATATTGACTAGTGCTTAGGACTTCCTTTCCCCTGTAGCACCCATCTAATAATTGGCAGTCCTTCCTTCACTCCCCAGCCTCTTCAGGCTTGTGTGGGCTCACACACATAGCGGTCTACTGTTCTATCCTTATTTGCAGGTAACGCCCATTGAAGTCAATGGTAGTTGGGAATGCACCAGGGGAAAAGAGTAAGTCCCTAAAGTAAAGTACAAGCTGGATTCCCTACAACAGGGTGACAGCAAAATGCTAGTCATGGAAGGAGTTCAGACTTACCCGTCTCCTCTTCTCAAAGTTTATCAGCCCACCCTGTATGAAGCAAAGAAAACAGGAACCACTGAAGAATCCAACGTGCATATATTCAACAGCAGTGTAATAAAGTCAGAGAGTGAAAGAAGTGCTGAATTCAATCATATGGTCTCTTTGAGCAAGGACCTTCTAGAGACCTGAGTTTTCTGATTGGTAAAGAATTTGGCAGTTGCATGCTAGGCCCTACTGGAGCTCTGTCTCTGGACTGAATGGCAGTTTGATTAAGAAGGAAGTTCCAATGTTGGAACTGATGTGTGCTGTCAGAACTTTGTGTGTGAGAAATCTGCTTGACTTCTGCCTGCACTACAAGTGGCTCAAGCCAGTGTTCCCAAACCTTGAGTTTGTAAGCACCAAGTGAACACACATGGATACATATACACACACAACTGGCAAACAAACCCAGTACAGAATTAAGTGTTGTGTGTATTCTGAGTCACAGCTGCTTCCTTTAGATGATCCTTGCAAAACTATCAAGAAAATTTACTAGCCCAGCCAAAAACATTCTAGCCCATCCTCACTACAAACACCAATACCAAAATATTCAAACTTGAATACCTCAAGTGTAGCTCCTAATTCCATATTAAAGCACCCAAAAAAGTGTGCTGATTTTCAAAAGGTTTTGAGTATTTGCAGCTCCCAATGACTTCCCTGGGATTTGAGGGGTTTAAAACTTCTGAAAACCAGACCATTTTTATATAGGTGCCCAAATAAGGATTTAGGAGCCAGCTTCAAACAGCCAAGTTTTAAAATGCTAACCCTAAAGTGCAACCCATTTTCCTGCAAATCACCCCCCATATTCTCTTTCATTGATCCTTGGTCACACTCACAGTCACCTGGCCACACGTGTCCCATTCACTCATAATTCACCTGTGATTTGTCCAATTCTCTCCTTCATCCTCAGATCCATCCATTCTATTCACCTTTGGAATACTATGGAACAGGGGTCGGCAACGTTTGGCACGCGGCTCACCAGGGTAAGCACCCTGGCGGGCCGGGCCAGTTTATTTACCTGCTGACGTGGCAGGTTTGGCCGATCGCGGCCCCCACTGGCCGCGGTTCGCCGTCCTGGGCCAATGGGGGCGGTGGGAAGCCGCGGCCAGCACATCCCTCGCCCACGCCGCTTCTCGCCGCCCCCATTGGCCCGGGACGGCGAACCACGGCCAGTGGGGCCCGCGATTGGCCGAACCTGCCGCGTCAGCAGGTAAATAAACTGGCCCGGCCCGCCAGGGTGCTTACCCTGGTGAGCCGCGTGCCAAACGTTGCCGACCCCTGCTATGGAACCTCTGCCCCCTGGTCAGGATCTCTTGGGCCTGTCCTTCCCTGCCTACACTAAGATTGGCCAGCTGAAGAGGAGGGAGAATCCTTACCCACAAACAGGGCCGGCTCTAGGATTTTTGCCGCCCAAGGCAAAAACAATTTTGGCCGCGCCCCCCCCGTTTTTTAATTACCCCATCCCCAGCCCCGCCTCAACTCTGCCCCTTCCCTGCCTCCTCCCCCCAGGCTCTCAAGCCTAGGAGGGAGGGGGAGAAGCGGCGCCCGCGCCGCAGCCACTCGGAGTCTTCCCCTCCCTCCCAGGCTTGAGAGCCTGGGAGGGAGGGCGAGTAGCGGCAGCAGCAGCGGAGGTGAGCTAGGGCGGCCGGGGCACATTTTTAGGGGCAGCATTCTGGCGCCGGCCATGCCGCCCCTAAAAATGTGCCGCCCCAAGCACCAGCTTGTTTTGCTGGTGCCTAGAGCCGGCCCTGCCCACAAAGGCCTTCAGTGCTCAAACAATTACAAAATGATGTAAGAGCATGTTGAAGAACTTAACTTCTCAAGTTGAAGAGCTGAACTTAAGACAATTTTGTGGTGTTGAGTTTCCCAACACGGAGGGGGGAAGTTTATATTTTTATAAAAGTTTTAAATAAAATAAAATAATAAAAACTTTTATACTCTCATTAGGATTTTTTCAAGCAAAACATAAATTTTGAGCATAAAGTACCACACTTAATGTCCTAGTAAATAAGCTCCATTATTAAATTCAGTAGAGATCTTTTTTTCCTAATAAAAATATTGCTCATCCTCCCCATCTATAACTTTTGACACTGCAAACTCCTCTATACGTCTGTGAATGTTTCATATGAGGATGTGACAAAAGTGAAACATACAGAACCATCAGGATTTGTCCTCAGTGGTGGCTAGTAAATTTGTTGGCCCAATTATCACAACTGCAGGGAGAGGGGTTATACTTCAAGAAGCTGCACAAACCTACCTCTATGTAGTCCTGCAGCGCTGTGTCAAGCATGGTCAGGTCTGTAAGAAAGGTGCCAAGGTAGGGGACCGTACCCTGCATGACTCCCTGCAGACAATCAGAGCAGTGTCTGGTTAATTGTCAGAGAAAGGCTATGAATTCCAGCCGGTACATTATGATATAATATATTATACAGAGTAGTCAGCTGAAAGCCTGCAGCAAAATTCTGGGCCTGATTCTGTTCCATTTAAATCAATAGGAATTTTGCCATTGACTTCAATGGGAGTGGGATGGGGCCATTGTTATTCAAATAAACAAATGGATATTGAAGAGTGGCTATATTTTGGGCCTCTGCAACACTAGTTCCTGCACATAGAATTCCTACTGCTGTCCTACAGGTGGAATGAGTGTAAAATATGTTAAAAGGAGCACAAACGCCAGCATCCCACAGCTCCCTTCAGACTGTGCAGATGGCTCCTAACACTTTGTGTAAATAGCCTTTTCCTATGGCTCAACTCGGTGGGTCTTTGCTTTTTAATGAAGTTATAAAATCGTGTGATTACAGTCACATTTTTTCCCTCCAAGCTGGGTACGTCCTCCTTGGGATAATCACTGTGTTCTAATTAATTCAGGACTCAACTTTCAACCTTCCTAAGTCTTCTACCTTATTTGGTGTCAGGGTTTCTACATCAGTGAGGAAAAAATTCTCACTGCTACTAAAACCAGCAAAAAGATTCATATATTTGCCAGTCAACCAAAATGGAAAATATTTAGCAGTTTTTGCTTCCGTTTCCCCCCGTTTCCAGATCTCTCCTCCTAATCAGTTTGTCTGAGAAAGCCGTTTGTTTCAGCAAACATTCCACTCCCAGTTTCATCAGGGTAAAAAGCAGTTTTCACTGGCAAAAATGGAAACAGGCACATCTTATGCATAGGCGCCGACTCCGTGGAAAAATTAGTGGGTGCCAAGCTCCCCTCCCACCCTACACCTCCCCTCCCCCCCAGCGCACCGCATCCCCGCTCCTCCACCTACCTCCCAACGCTTAGGACTTTCCAGGAGGGAGGGGGGAGAAGCGGGGATGTGGCGCGCTCAGGGGAGTAGGCGGAGAAGAGGCAGGGCAGGGGCGGGGACTTGGGGGAAGGGAGTGGAATGGGGGCGGGGTGAGGGCGGTGCAGGGGTGAGGCCAGGGCCAGGGGTGGGGTCAAGCACCCACCGGGAACAGTGGAAATTGGCACCTATGGTCATATGGAATCATCTCCTGTGCAAATTCCATAAAAATTAAGCAGATCTCTCAAAAATCCTGAGAGTTCCTGTGTGTTTCATGAGCTCACTGAAGTGAATGACAATTTCTCTTTGACCAGAACTAATTTTCCTGTAACATCATATAACTTTTCATGTTTTTGCAGTAAACATTTTACCAAGTGAAAATTGGTTATTTTCACACAGCTTTGTTTAAAGGGTAATAGAGATTGCTACTGGAGTCTGAATAAGAGCTCCTATGCTTCCTTAGGAAAGACGACCAGCCGGTCAGAGGCTATGGATATCTGCGTACAGCCATCAATCATTTATTGCTGTCTCATGCGGTGGTTTGTATAAATTTCTCAAAGTCTTGAAATTAAGGCCCAAGTCCTCAGTCTTGCATCCAATCCTGAGAAGCTGGGCTGGGCACTGGGTAGATGGAGGTGGAAGTGAAGGAAGTATCTCTAGGCACCCTTCTTTACTCCTGCTGTGGATAGATAAGTGGCTATTGGTGCAACAGCAAATACTCTGGCACCACCATTTCTCCTCCAACTCCTGCAGTCTTTTACAGCCATCAGCACTTCCTCATTTCAGGCATTTGATATATACTTATGTTTTGTAAATATACTTCCTGTGGCAGTTTAGTAAATTTATGGGAGTTTTTGGAGCACAGGACAGCTGGGATTCTCAAATTATCTGCTCAGTGACAGCTAGGGTGACCAGATGTCCCGATTTTATAGGGACAGTCCCGTTATTTGGGGCTTAGTCTTGTATAGGCGCCTATTACCCAATCCCCTGTCTCAATTTTTCACACTTGCTCTCTGGTCACCCTTGTGACAGTTTAGAGACACAAGGTGGGGAGGTGTTACCTTTTATTGGACCACCTTCTGTTGGTGAGAGAGACAAACTTTTGAGCTTACACAGAGTTCTATTTCAGGGCTGGCAAACTGGAAGAAGAGCTCTGCACAAGCTCCAAAACTTGTCTCAATCCCCAACAAAAGTTGGTCCAATAGAACATATTACCTCACCCACCTTGTCTCCCTAATATCCTATGACCTGACTTGGCTACAACACCACAGCATACAATAATTCTGTTACAGCTTGGCAGTTCAGCACACACCATATAATATCTGTGCAGTACATAAAGATGTATTACAAACTCCTGTTTCTGTTCTGTTTTATACTGTAATGTCTGTTTATTAATACACAGAAATTTATACAGAAAGAATTTTTTAGGCCATATGTAAAAAGGGACAGAGTTAAGGCTGAGTGTTCAATCTTCACTGTTTAAGTTCCTTGACATTGTGTACTTGGTTGATCAACCTCACTGTTGTATTGACTCTAGGGTTTTTGCATGGTATAATGCATGATATAATGTGCTTTGTGCTCTGTTTCTTAAAATGCATTTCTGGATTTTGCTTCTATTATCCCAGGTATAAATTCAGAGAGAAGAGAGAACAGCATGCTGCACACACCATATCTTTCTGGAGCTGAAGCCGCCTCTGGGTCCTTTTCTGGTTCTCTTTCACACTACTGTCCAGATTTGCAAACTTGGATGTTCCTTCCTATGGAGTGAATGAAAGGGCAATTAATGGGGGACATTATTGGTAGGACTGAAATACATGAAAATTCACCCAGTTGAGCCACACTGCCCTGAGGTTCAGAAATGTGTGCTTAACTTTTTTGCTTGTTTTAAAAAAAAAGTTAAGGCTTCTGCACTGCTGGGGTTTGTTGGAGACAATCATACCAAATTACCACAAGGGAGATTGTCTGCAAAACAGTCCTGGCCCAGGTGAAGCTTAGAAGAACCACAAATCAACTGAGATTTTTAAATTCAAGAAGCTTGAATATGCGCCATACATTTGGATTCTCATCCGAACGCAGCTTCTGGGCCTTTTGTCCTTAGACCTCTAACTTATTTCGCAATCAGCAATTTTACAAATAAACATCTCTCCCCTCTGTTATGCAACACGCTGGTGTTTTTCTTTTTTTATACAGTGACTCTATGATATGATGACTAACCTCTATGGTTTTCCGAGTAATACAGAGACATTCAGGAAATAAAAGTGTTTGTTTTAGATTTGCACAATTCGAGGCTGAGGGATTTAGGTTTTCCAATAACTATATGAATGGGAGCCATATTTCATAACAGTTCTGTAGCCTTTGCCTTGTGACGTTAATTTATTTCTGAGATTATGACCCCTTTTTCTAGTGAGTCCCAAAACAATAATAAATAATAATTTGCATTTGTAAAGATCCTTTTGTAGGATCTCAAGGTACTTTATAAATGTTAATTAATCAAGACTCCCAACATTCCTATCAGATAGGTGAGTAATACAACACCTATTTTATAGTTGGGGAAAACAAGGAGTTTAAGGACTTGCCCAGGGTCATATAACAGTAAGTTGCAGAGACAGAAATGGAACCTAGAAGCCTGGACTTCCATAAGACCATAAGAATGGCCATATTGGGTCAGACCAAAGGTCCATCTAGCCCAGCATCCTGACTTCCGACAATGCCAGGTGCCCCAGAGGGAATGAACAGAACAGGTAATCATCAAGTGATCCATCCCCTGTCGTCCATTCCCAGCTTCTGGCAAACAGAGGCTAGGGACACCATATCCATCCTGGCTAATAGCCATTGATGGACCTATCCTCCATGAATTTATCTAGTTCTTTTTTGAACCCTGTTATATTCTTGGCCTTCACAACATCCTCTGGCAAAGAGTTCCACAGGTTGACTGTACGTTGTGTGAAGAAATACTTCCTTTTGTTTGTTTTAAACCTGCTGCCTATTAATTTCATTTGGTGACCTCTAGTACTTGTGTTATGAGGAGGAGAAAATAACACTTCCTTATTTACTTTCTCCATACCAGTCATGATTTTATAGACCTTTATCATATCCCCCCTTAGTCGTCTCTTTTCCAAACTGAAAAGTCCCAATCTTATTAATCCCTTCTCATATGGAAGGTGTTCCATACTCCTAATCATTTTTTGTTGCCCTTTTCTGAACCTTTTCCAATTCCAATACAGTATGTCTTTTTTGAGATGGGGCAACCACATCTGCACACAGTAGTCAAGATATGGGCATACCATGGATTTATATAGAGGCGATATGATATTTTCTGCCTTATTATCTATCCCTTTCTTAATGATTCCCAACATTCTGTTAGCTTTTTTGACTGCCGCTGGACTTTGAGTGGATGTTTTCAGAGAACTAACCACAATGACGCCAAGATCTCTCTCCTTGGTGGTAACAGCTAATTTAGATCCCCATCATTTTTGTTGTGGTTATGTTTTCCAATGTGCATTACTTTGCATTGATCAACACTGAATTTCATCTGCCATTTTGTTGCCTAGTCACCCAGTTTTGTGAGATCCATTTGTAGCTCTTCACAGTCTGCTTTGGACGTAACTATCTTGAGTAGTTTTGTATCATCTGCAAATTTTATCACTTTCTGTTTACCCCTTTTTCTAGATTATTTATGAATATGTTGAATAGGACTAGTCCCAGAACAGACCCCTGGGGAACACCACTATTTACCTCTCTCCATTCTGAAAACTGACCATTTATTCCTATCCTTTGTTTCCTATCTTCTAACTAGTTACCGATCCATGAGAGGACCTTCCCTCTTATCCTACGACAGCTTACTTTGCTTACGAGCCTTGAGTGAGGGACCTTGTCAAAGGCTTTCTGAAAATCGAAGTACACTATATCCACTGAATCCCCCTTGTCCACATGCTTGTTGACCCCCTCAAAGAATTCTAGTAGATTGGTGAGGCATGATTTCCCTTTACAAAAACCATGTTGATTCTTCCCTAACAAATTATGTTCATCTATGTGTCTGATAATTCTGTTCTTTACTATATTTTCAATCAATTTGCCTGGTACTGAAGTCAGGCTTATTGGCCTGTAATTGCCGGGATCATCTCTGGAGCCCTTTTTAAAAATTGGTGTCACATTAGCTATCCTCTAGTCATTTGGTACAGAAGCTGATTTAAATGATAAGTTCCAAACCACAGAAGAATTACTCATGCACATGGTGCAGAAGGCTTGTAGTGCTCTAGATTTTAGAGATGGAAAGACCTCTTGGTTCACCCACCAAGCCACTTCTGGCTTATTCCATACAGTACTGTGACAGAGTGCTGGGTAACAGCAGCTGTACTAGCACTCTGATCACTGACCACCAATAGCACCCCAGAATAAACCTGAGGGGTAAAGCTGTGCCTAATTGATAGGCTGGGATGGGCTGAGGAGAGCCCAAAAGGCTAATGAGCTCATTAGATTAGAAAATAGAAAAGACACAGGAAGGAAATGCTGAGGGGAGCACAGAGAGACTGGCAGGCTTTTGCAAGGCAGAGCCAGGAGAGATCTCTTGGGGGGGAAATCTTTTCTGACTCCATGTTTCTTGGCTGAGTGAACTAAGGACAGTATGCTTGTAAACACAACGCTGCACAGGTTTGTAACAGTAATGGGGAGAACACTAAATAAACTGCACAAGGTGTTTGAACAAAAGGTGGTCTCCAAGCAGTTTGTATCTAGAAAAGAGACAGGAGCGAGATGCTGTCCTGTCAAAAGTATATTCAGTTGTTTTGGTCCACTCCAGCTTTAGATGTCTCAAGTGATAGGTCTGCTACAACTTCCTTGGGGAGACTATTCAAGGATGTGGCAGTCCTCACAATTAGGAAAGAGAGACTTCCAGGCTTCATCTGAAGCTAGTCTTCGGGTTGTCACAAGTTGAACGAAGTTAAATAAAACAGCTGAGCGAGATCATCATAAGCTCATTTCATTGCCTTCAGAATGGTTTGCAGAATAAGATCTGGCAGGAGCCAATAGGTCTGTTCTCGGGGATGTTTAACATTTAGTTAATTAAACTGGGCTGGATAGATAAGGACTCCTCTCAATATTTATTACTACTTCACCTGCTGTAAAACATTTTGATAAATGGCTCTTAAGTAGCTACTGCCCATCAAGTTTGAATAAAATCACCCACCATCACTGAGCCTTTGCCCAAAATTCAGTGCTTGACATTATAATGCTGAGGTGAATTATAAATTCTAGACAGACTAGATATAGACCAGATAGAAACAGACTGAATTAGACAGAGCTCAGAGAAATCTAATTGAACCTTCCCTTAGTTTCTAAAAGGTTCATACCAACATGCTTCACTACCAGTATTTCTCATTTTCAGGGGCCTCTGAATTTTTGGGGTTCACCCGGATCTGACAGCAGAATTCGCAGACTACTGCAACATAGACTGTTTTGTGGCATTTCTGGCCACACACACAGCAGGAAGCCTGCTCCTTCCAGATTCCCAGCCCTGTTTTGTAGTTCCAAGAAGGTGGGGATAGTTTGGACAAACATCTTGGATGAAATCCTCAGCTGGAGTAAACTGGCATAACTCCCACTGCAGTCAAAGGAGCTATGACAATTTACAGCTGCTGAGAATCTGGTCTCTGTATTTTTTTATGCTCATCAGTACCGAACCTTTCTAGATGAACTTATGACTGATTGAAAGGTTATCTAGAACAGCTGTATTTCTGGGAAGTACTTTTGCATCCTTTGCCGTTGTGCTATTTTGCAACTTCTTTGAGCTGCGCTCCTCAGTGAGACAACAGATATCTCAACACCTTCCACAGCACCTGTTCGCTAGTAGGCAAATCCCATAATCCATCCCAGCCTTCCAGTTGTGCATAGCGTCAGTGCCAGTGGAACCAATGCAATTCTGCTGTGCCAGAGGGCAGAAAGGTCACAGGAAGCAGGCATGCACACTCCTTGCATGCCACAGAACTGTGCTCTGTAAGACTCCCTACAATGGAGCCCGGGGGGTGGGTTTGGGCGACTGGATAGGCGACAGAGTTCAGCACTGACACAAATCATAACTCTTGCTCTCAGCCTCATTCTCACCTTCATTAGCAGCTCTCTACTCGTCAGATAATTGTCATGGTCTGAGAAGATATCGGACAGCTCTTCAAACATCAGCATCCTGTCCCTAGGCAGAAGAGGAATTAAGTCAATTATTGATTACAAAGCACCCTAAATCAAGCCTACATCATTATTATCCAGTTTTCCACAGTGATGAAGGACTAGACAACAAACAAACATGTAAAAGGTGGGTCAGCACAGAGACCCATCCACTGAGGTGCTGAGCCTCCTCAACTCCTATTGCCGCTGGCTCAGCATTTTGCAAGATTGCATAGCCATGAAAAGTAACCCTTTCTGTTGACGTTCTCTGTGGTAAGGTTGTATGGTGCCAAAACAGGGATATGCGTGCCGTCCATTGCTCCACTGCAGCCTGGGAATCCCATTGCTTCAAATCCATCCACTATGTCCTGCATGTTGCTGACAGTCACAGTCGTAATGGCCCTGCACACACAGCAGCCCCCACAGTGGATTTTCCAACTCCAAAATGGTTGCCCACTGACCGGTAGCAATCCGGCATTGCAAGTTTCCACAGTGCGATTGCTACTTGCTTCTCCGCTGTCAGTGCAGCTCTCATCTTGGCAACCTTGCACTGGAGGGTTGAGGTGAGCTTGGCACACAGATCCAGGAATGTGGCCTTGAGTATCTGAAAGTTCTGCAGTCGCTGCTCATCATCCCAAGCCTGCGTTACGATGGAATCCCACCAGTCAGTGCTTGTTTCTTGGGCCCAGAAGCGGTGCTCCAACATCGACAGCTACCCAGTGAATGCCACCAATCATCTTGATTTGGTTCTCGCTATGTCCCATAGCAATCTGTCTGTCAAGAAATCCTCATGTTCGATGCTGATTAGTTTTTTTCTTACGGCTCTGCAAATACCACAGGATTGTGCGTCCTGTGCTTGCGATGCTTATGACAGTAGTGCAGAGCTGTGCAGGCTCCATGCTTCTGTCAGAGATGGCGGACAGTGAGGAGGGCTGCATGGGTTTGTGGGATTTTTAAAAAAGGCATGAAAATTATGAGATTTAGATAACATTATGGAATGGAGACAGTTGCATGCTGGGAAATTGACCCCTTGCTCCCAGTCACCCTTGTGTGACTCACATCTGCCCCACCGTGCTTTGCCAAAACTTCCCAAAATACAATGGATTGGATGGTGGGGGGGTTGCACTCTCGGCTACCTACCCATGGTGCACATCACCATGCATCAACACAAGCACTCGTGGTGAGCATGTGCACTGCCAATGCAAGAAACCAAGTATGCACACTCACAAACAATATACTAATTGTGGCGGTCTTATTATTTGCATCAGCAAAAATTTGTACTATAGACCTGCCCTAAGCGTCACTGTACTTCGTTTTTGTTGTGGGCCAGTCAGATGAAAGGGGCTAAAAGGAGAGTGGGAGGATTACTTTGGAACAGATGCCCAGGTCTTCTTTAACCGGTAGATGGAGTTGGACTGTAGTGCTGAAACAATGGCCCTCAAGGAGGAAAAATTCTTCAGGATTCTACATTCCTGTAAAGGGAGGGAATAAAAAATAAAGGAGAGTTAAAGATCAATATTACAAGTGAGCTGGCGATTTCCTGTTTTTCTAATCTCACAGCTGCGGTGAATTCTTACTGCTCAATAGGCAGCTGTACAAATATAGGGCATCAAAAATGGCTCCCCTCTCCCTCCCCACCTACCAAAACCTTTATAGGTTTTGGCACTTAATCCTTGTTTTCTTCACTTTCATTTTTTTGTATAGCTTCCAGCTCTCCTAGTAAAAATACTAGTGGAGGTGGGTCTCTGAAGTCAAGCTAAAGAAAACAAACTTTATCCTATTAACAAGCACTTTATAATTACCTTCTCCCCCTGCTGGGGAAAGTTGGGGCCTGCCTATTTGCAAGTTGAATTTAAAATGATGAACCTTGCCAAACTAAATGACAATTTAAAAATACACACAAAAGATCAACATATTCAGGCATGTATGTTGTTTAAGGTAAGAGCTCTCAAACCTCTCCATGGGGGGAGCACATCTGAATAGAGAGACTGGCTCAAAGACATCTCCCTCCCATTTGTGATCACACAACATCTTTGTGGCAATTATAACAGAGGCTTATATGGAAGGAAGGAGGAGGTGGAAAAAGAATAAGCATCCTGTGACTAACCCGCTCTCCAAAGAACTCATGAAAGAGTGCCCACAGCCCAGCAGTTCATGCACGCACATGCAAATACCACCTGCTCTGCTAGTCTCTAATATTAACATTAAAAGTCACATTTTTAAATGCAGCCTCTAACGTTACTCACATGTTTATGAGCACGAGCTATGCACAACATTAGATGCTGTTTAAGAATTTACCTTATAATGTTAATATTAGAGAGTAGCAGAGCATACGGTGATGGCATTTGGGCTAGGTTTGTACTAAGGTTGGTGTCAAAAGACTAGTTGGGGCCAAAGGCATTATTCAAAAGTTCAGGGTCAGACCTGATGACACCAAAAGCTCGAAAGCTATTCTTGTAAGATTTCTGGCACCTTGTGCCAAAATCTCACAAAACAGCTTTCTCACAAGATCTTTGGCAACAGTAGAAAACAGGCTTCTTCTTGGTTTGGGCTCAGCTCAGAATCCAAACCATAGGGGATGGTTTGGATCCAGAAATCTGATCGTGAAACACTCTGCTCCCCCAACATGAAAGAGGTTGGGAAAGTAGGTGCCAGTGTGGGCCCATCTTTAGTTTACAGCTTCCACTGGATTTAAGAAAAACATCAGGACTCCCATTATATATCCATGTTTTCAGATGTTCATTTTATTCACTACAGGCTAAACTTTAGCCAACATTTTTCTGCCTCAGGGTTTTTTTAAGAATTGCTTTGCCTCTTTTTAAGTGACACACACATAAAACAATCAGAAGCTTTCCTGTACCTGAAATACTCAAAAATAACCTTGATTTTAAAAAGGAATTTTAACAGGCAATTAGTGATTCCTTTTTTATTTTTAAAGAAAATATTTAATGTAGAAAATTGGCCGTTCTTGCTCAGTAATTTTAGATCCGAGGTGGAGTCTGAAGGGCTGGCAGTTAGAAAAACATATCTTGACTTTTAAATGTATCAAATTGGCTCTGAAGATCATTGACAGACAATAAGCATGGAACCCCACACTGCCTTATTTACAGAGCAGGCCTGGCTCCAGCTTTTTTGCCTCCCCAAGCGGCGAAGCGGGGAAAAAAAAAAAAGATAAAGCCGATCGGCGGCACTTCGGCGGCAGCTCAATCGCGCCGCTTCATTCTTCGGCGGCAGTTCGGTGGTGGGTCCCTCGCTCCCTCTCTTCCTCTTCGGCGACACTTCGGCGGCAGCTCAAAGAGGAAGAGAGGGACTAAGGGACCCACTGCCGAATTCCCGGACGTGCCGCCCCTTTCCATTGGCCGCCCCAAGCACCTGCTTCCTTCGCTGGTGCCTGGAGCCGGCCCTGTTACAGAATAATTTTTTTAGTGACTAATTCCAGTTTAACGGGCAGATTCTCAAGCACAGGCACCTAAATATGCAAAACATTCATTTGTGCATGCAAAATAAGCAATTCCATTTAGAAGTAGGGAACTATATGTGTACCTAGCCATTCTGCCCATGCAATTACTTCACTGAGTGTGCACATGCATTCTTCATGGGTTCAACTAGGGCTGCAGTATTTAATTTTGTGTGTGAATTTAGGACTGGTGAAAGATGCTAGATTGACAGTCCTGGAGGCTGAAGGTCAAAGATCAGATACTATGTGGGCAGTGACAGTCCAGACTTCCCCTGCCACTCCCACTACCCTCTCAATAGGTATCCCCTGTCCTTGAGGGACCACCCCTAGGAATGAGAAGGTAGCTTAATCTCCATTCAATCCTTCGCCTCTTAAACTTCCAAACAAGGGTGTCCATTAATACCTTGGATGATGGTTTTTGTGATTGACACCTGTGTACCAGAAAACAAGACTGACACCATCTAAGCCATTTCACACTGGCCATCAAAGAACCATCAGATGATAACAGAAGTTGGTCACCTACTGATTTAAGCTGAAGTAGAACTGCCAATGTAGAGGTGAAAGACTCTACTTCCCATAATAATACCTAGTCCTTATGTGCCTTTTTCATCAGTCAAGCTCAAAGTGCTTTACAAAGGAGGGATCATTAGCCCCATTTTACAGGTGGGGAAACTGAGGGACAGAAAGTTGAAGCAACGTGCCTAGAGTCAGCCAGCAGAGTTCCCTGAGCCATCCATTCCCACCTGTCTAGGTGTCAATACTAACAATTTTGCTTCTAGAGGCAGAAAAACAAATTAAGACTGGAAAACTCAATATTTGTCCTGATTTTTTAAGTATTGCTTATTTTGAATCTCTTTGCAAGAATCCACGATTCTTTAATGTGCGTGAGATTTATTTTTAAAGGAACACTGAAGCATTAAAACAAAACTAGCCAGCAGTCCAGCCCTCATGAGCACAGTTCATGAAGCATCCAACAAATAGAAGATACAATTTAAAAAATTAGGAAGCCAGGGTTGCTGAAGGAACTCAGACAAAATGATATCATGCAAACAAGTGAGAAACATATGGAATCCATTACTAGGGAAAGCAACTGAAGCAAAGAGTAAAAAGGAGTTCTAGAGATACCTGGGGTATGGAGAAAAAGCAGGGAATAGGATTAAGATGAAGCAAAGAAAGGGCAGGCATCTTGAACCAGACGGCCTTTCTTAACATTTCTTCTGTTCTTTTGAGTAAATCTGTAACTACAAACTAGGGACCATGCCCAATGGACAAAGTAAATGATTCCGTAAGCAAATATATTGCAGTGTCAAGGGTTATTCAAAACAACAATACTATGAGCAATAACTTAATTTTTCTGCTTTTTCCCCAAAATACTTTTACTATTATTATTATAAATTTTGTGTCTGATCATTTACCTAAGTCTTACCATTTACTTTACTTTGAAATACTTTGTGTTTAAGTAAGAAAATATCTAGTTTGGTGATCTCATGTTTTAAATTCTAGTTTTATGGGATTTATAAATGGGGAAGGAAAGAAATTACAATTACCTGTTGAAGACAAAGATGAATTATTTCTAAGGGATTTTGTATTTCTGGTAGCCGATACATAGAATCTCACTTGCAGTCGATTCCTTCAAAATAGTTTCCATTTGCTCAAAAGCCAAGTTTCCCATTTGGAACAGGAGAAACACAAACTGGGATTAAAGCAAAGGGCACAGGAAGCACCTTTTACTGTTTTACTCATATTTCTTTGCCTACCCCTTGAATGTTGTGTCCAGTTCTGTTTGCCACATCTCATAAAAGGATACAGTGGAACTAGAAAAGGTTCAGAGAAGGGCAAGCAATGGCTTCCATACAAGGAGACACTAAAAAGATTAGGGCTGTTCAGATTAGAAAAGTGAGACAGGAGGGGGGGGGGATATGATATAGGTCTATAAAATGATGAATGGTATAGTAAAAGTGAATAGAGAAGTGTTATTTACCCTTTCACACAATACAAAAAACAGGGGTTACCTGATGAAATTAACAGGCAGCAGGTTTAAAACAAACAAGCAAAAGTACTTTTTCCACATAACACACAGTTAACCTGTGGAACTCATTGCCATATGATGTTGTGATGGTGAAAACTATAAGTGGGTTGAAAAAAGAACTGGATAAATTCATGGAAAATAGGTCCATCAATGGCTATTAGCCAAGATGGTCGGGGATGCAACCCCATGTTCAGGGCAACCCTAAACCTCTGACTGCCAGAAGCTGGGATGAGAAGACAGGGTTGGATGACTCCAACTGCCCTGTTTTGAACACTTCCCCTGAAGTTCTGGTACTGGCCATTGTGAGAGACAGGATACTGGGCCAGACAGACCATTGTTCTGATCCAGTATGGCCATTCTTATGTTCTTATGATATTTAAAGATTGTCCCTGAATCATCTCACACAGTTTACTCAGAAGTCATGAAGCATCAAGAGGGATGCAATCATTCCTGGATAGCTGATAAATGAGTATTAATAAATTTAGGCCTTGGGGGTCCACTAGTCTATTAATAACACAGAGTGCTACCATGTGGAAAGGCCCTCGCTTGGAATCGAGCTCGGTTTCTCACCCCTACTCCGCACCCTCATGGCATCAAGGACTAAGAAAGAATGCTGCAGAATCATTGCACTGAGTCCGTCAAAGGGAGAACACCTATCACTCTCCATTGACCCCCTCTGACTGATCGAGGCTCTAGAGGGAGCTTCATCCAGACCCTGCCTGCCCTAAATTATGGTGCAGGTCATCAGCAGTGTGGAGGCCTTTTATAAAAGGGGTGAATAGGAGTAAAAGGGCAGAAAAATTAGAGGATATTGGAGAACTCCCCTCTCAAAACAACAGATGGGACAAACTTTCAAATAAGGATGCAACAGGGGGACACACAAAAATGAGCATGCATCCTCTGCACTCATTAACATTTGACTGTGTGTAAGCAAAACACATACCTGAGTGAGCAAATGGGCTGTAGATGCAACCACCCAGTCTATGTGGGGTTTTGTGGGCACCATCAGTGACCTTATTACATTCCTGTTACACTTTCCTTGGGAAATATGGCCTAATGCATCTAACTTTAAGAGGACTTCGACAGAATTCCACTTCCTTCAAGAAGATTAGTCATTTTTCTTTCCTAGGGAAGATGAATTGTTTGACTTTGCAAACCTCTCTCACCATAATAATAGCACTGACACAGCACTTCCTACCTTTGAAGCACATGCATCATCCACTCATTAACACTTGCAACGCTGTGATAAGGCAGCATTAACAACCCCATTTTCAGGATGGGGAAATGCAGGATCTTGCCCAAGGCCACCAAGGGAGTCAGTGTGAAAAATAACCTGTGGACAAAGCACATGACCCCCCACCTCCCAAACCACCATTAACTGAAACAGGACAGAACGAATGCTTTACATGTGCAATATGAATCCATTTCTCAATGATCTTGGCTCTCTGCTGTGTTTTGAGGTCCTTGCCCTTCAGGATGGTGCTGACGACACATTTGGTAACTGTGTTGAACTGAGAGATGGTGGCTCTGATGGTGGGTGCCAAGTGTTTGTTTTCTTTCTTATCCCGCCGAGACCAGATGCACCCCAAGCAATGGTGGGGCACCACTTTCTTAAAGAGCTTCTAGAACAAGAAAGAGGTTTGTAAATCAACAGGGCTCTCTGAGATTCCTATTGTTAATATGTAGAAATACATCTTTTTGCAGTATGCTGGATCTAAAACTGAGAGTGTATTAACAGATAAATGCTCATTTTCTCTGATATGAAAATTTACTCTGCTCCATATATACTTGAGGCAAAAAGGAAATATATCATGGTCAGCTAAAAAGTACTTAGAACATTTAGCATGTTTGAGCTAATGGACGGCTGCATAGGGCTGGTTCTTGGGGAGGGGAAGCCGGGCAGTCACCCTGGATGCCGTCTTCCAGGGGGTGCTGTACCACTGTCACATTCAGCTGGGTTCCCCCTTCCCCCCACGCTGATTGACCAGCCTTCTTTTCTTTGGTTCACTGAATGACCGTGTGTGTAGGTTTGTGGTAGGGTTAAATGTTTTCCACCCTGGCTGGCAAAAAGCTAAAGGGGAGAAGGGGGAGCGTGTCTTGTGTACACACATATCACATATACAGTATGAGTATATCTATTTATGTACACACACACACCAAAAGATACCAATACTATCCACAAGAACAGACTAGTATGAGCATAGTAATTATAGATGTCTATGTAAGAGTGAGATATAGTCACAACCGGTATCAGATATTAAACATATACTATGCTATCCTTGATCTTTGCAAAAAGGCCATGAACTAGCAATATATATTCACACACACACACACACACACACAATTTAAAAAACCCTTGGCTGAATGAAACAATCCAACTGGCTGAAATAGGATCAAGTAACCTAAAAGAGTTTTGTGTTGCTGCCCTGATAAGGCTAGCAGCTTTTTGGAACACTACATTTGTATTGGTTAACATGAGTTAAAAGAAAGATTAAAATAACAACACTAAGTACCCTAGCATTTTCCCCAGTAGCTTTCCCCTCTAAATGTACACAGTACTTACTGCATCCATGTATGTTAATTGCTCTGCTACAAGGTCTTCTGGGAAAAAAGAGAACTCTTCTGGCCCACCAGTCTCCATTTCCTCTTCCTCATCAAGGCTGAAAGTGAAGGTGTTATGGAACCCATCTGTCCAGCATGGAAAATATAATATTACTTGGTAACATACACGTGCTAAACAGTACATTAAAGTCATTGTTTATTATTACCATTATTTATCTGTATTATAGTGGAGCCTACAGATCCTAACTGATGTCAGGGCTCTCTCATGCTAGGCATTGTAGTGAGAAACATAATGGAAGAGAGTCCTTCCTCTAAAGAATTTACAACCAACACAGACAAGACTTGCAGGTATAAAAATTTCTCCCTTCTATAGCAGAACCTCATTAATCCACCCCTCGATAGTCAATATGCTTTATAACCTAAAAAAAAAAAATCGAACTATCAAAGGGCCAGATAGTGTCCCACATTCAGTGCATAGGGGACCCTTTGCATTCAGATTTAGACTCTCCTGTATGGAAGGGTGGGGTGTTAGACATTTCCTTGGTAGTATACTCTCCTTCCTGGGGTCCTATAGAAGTCCTGGTGTGACTCAAGCTGGGGAGAAGAGAGAGTAACCCAATATGGTTCTTCCTGCTCTGCAAAGTTGATGCTGAGTCTCCATAGCAAGATACTCCTTTACAGACTCCACGGGATCAGCATTACTTGGGAGTGGGGAAATAGAGCTGGTGCAGAGGCACAGGGACTCAATGCAGATGGCTCTGACAGCCTGTGGCTTCCCCAAGATGCACAAAGATCCTAGAGGACCCTCCAGGTTTGGGGGGAAAACCATGGTTTAGTCCATCAGGGAAAACTTTCTCCACCACTCAAGGATTAGGGCGGATCTCAGCTAAAGGATCGATGAAGATATTTCATTCTCCCTAAGTCCCCATCCCATGGATTTTACTGCAGGAAGAGGAGATCCAGTCCAAAAAAATACAAAAATTGGTGGACTCTCCCATCTCTCAACAAAGATTTAACAGCAAAGCTGTTGTAATGAGGTCTCGATTACTAAGGCTTGACAAAATATACAATACATTTCAGAGTATCTCTGAAGTATTTCATATCAAATTACAACTAAGCAAATGTCAAAATAACAAAGGACATTATGTGATGGATCTTCCTTTTCCCCCAAAATGTTTGTTTTCTCTTTGTTCACTACCTTGCAAACTCTAGTAGTTCACATTGGGTCTCCCAGTCATTAGCGCAAGACTCTACTGTAACAAATTAGAACTATTGGAAGGCAGAGACAGGAATCCAGATATACCAATTTATTCAAAGAGCTAAAGGAGGTATGTGGAAATGTCTTCTGCAGCCTTATCTGCAGATATTTTATAAAAATAAGCACATGGAAATGGATTTTCATTAGGGTTGTCATTCAATTAAAAAATGTATCGTGATTAATCGCACTGTTAAACAATAATAGAATACCATTTAAATAGTTTTGGATGTTTTCTACATTTTCAAATATATTGCTTTCACTTACAACACAGAATACAAAGTGTACAGTGCTCACTTTATGTTTATTTTTATTACAAATATTTGCATTATAAAAACAAAAGAAATAGTATTTTTCAATTCACCTAACAAGTACAGTAGTGCAATCTCTTTATCATGAAAATTGAACTTATAAATGTAGAATTATGTACAAAAAACAATTGCATTCAAAAATAAAACAATGTAAAACTTTAGAGCCTACAAGTCCACTCAGTCCTACTTCTTGTTCAGCCAATTGCTCAGACAAACAAGTTTGGTTACATTTGTAGGAGATAATGCTGCCCACTTCTTATTTACAGTATCACCTGAAAGTGAGAACAAGCGTTCACATGGCACTGTTGTAGCCTGCGTCACAAGAGACTTACATGCCAGATGCACTAAAGATTCATATGTCCCTTCATGCTTCAACCACTATTCCAGAGGACATGCGTCCATACCGATGACAGGTTCTGCTCAACAACGATCCAAAGCAGTGCGGACTGACGCATGTTCACTTTCATCATCTGAGTCAGATGCCACCAGCAGAAGGTTGATTTTCTTTTTTGGTGGTTCGGGTTCTGTAGTTTCTGCATCAGAATGTTGCTCTTTTAAGACTTCTGAAAACATGCTGTACACCTTGTCCCTCTCAGATTTTGGAAGGCACTTCAGATTCTTAAACCTTGGATCGAGTACTGTAGCTATCTTTAGAAATCTCACATTGGTACCTTCTTTGCGTTTTGTCAAATCTGCAGTGAAACTGTTCTTAAAACGAACATGTGCTGGGTCATCATGATGACCGAGACTGCTATAATATGAAATATATGGCAGAATGCAGGTAAAACACAGAGTAGGAGACATACAATTCTCCCCCAAGGAGTTCAGTCACAAATTTAATTAATGCATTATTTTTTTAATGAGCGTCATCAGCATGGATGCATGTCCTCCGGAATGGTGGCCAAAACATGAAGAAGCATATGAATGTTTAGCATATCTGGCACGTAAAGACCTTGCAATGACAGCTACAAAAGTGCCATGCGAACACCTGTTCTCACTTTCAGGTGACATTGTAAATAAGAAGCGGGCAGCATTAACGCCCGTAAATGTAAACAAACTTGTTTGTCTTAGCGATTGGCTGCACAAGAAGTAGGACTGAGTGGATTTGTAGGCTCTACAGTTTTACATTGTTTTGTTTTTGAGTGCACTTATGTAACAAAAAAAATCTACATTTATAAGTAGATCTTTCATGATAAAGAGATTGCACTACAGTACTTGATGAGGTGAACTGAAAAATACTGTTACTTTTGTTTGCCATTTTTACAGTGCAAATATTTGTATTAAAAATAAAGTGAGCATTGTCTACTTTGTATACTATGTTGTAATTGAAATCAATACATTTGAATATGTGGAAAAACATTCAAAAATATTTAATTGATATTCTATTGTTTAATAGTGCAATTAAAACTGCGATAAATCGCAATTAATTTTTTTAAGTCAATCGTGTGAGTTAACTGCAATTAATTGACAGCCCTAATTTTCATAACAACGGTATATGAAAATCACCTCTTTCCAATTTTTTTGAGCACACTGCCCCTTGCTGGAATCCCCCCACTGCCTTTTTGCATCCTAGATTATCAAATTCAACTCCATGACACCCACAAGATCTTAAACAATCTTGTCTTCAACTCTGTTCTCATTTTCTTTACACACCTTCCTGCCCCTCCCAAGTCTTTTCCTTTACAGCCCCCTTTATCTTCTTTTCCCACTCTCATTTTCACACCTTCTGTCACGTTGTCCCTAACCTGAAGCAGTCTTCCAGTCCCCATCTGCGAAGAACACTCTCCTCCTTCAAATCCTTCTTTAACACCCATCTCTCAAACCTGCTATTCTCTTCCTGACATCACTAGTAATCTCCATACACTCCTGCTCCTGAACTGCTGTCCTGTGCTTGCCTGGTTGTGTATTTTTAAGTTGCAAGCTCTTTGGGGCAGAGAACATGTAGTCTCTATGGCCACAATCTGGCAGTCTAATCCACAAAGGGTGGACCTGTGCAATGCCCCATATCAATCAGATTGTCAGATCTGGGTCTATATTTGTAAAGTTCATGTCAATGTATAGCATTAGATAGCATTAAATTATAACAATGATTATTATCGTGTATTCAAATCTGAACTTTGAAACAAATGATTGTTTCAGTTTTGTATAAGGTGAGCAGACACAGAACGGACATGAAATAAAATGAGTCACCGCTATAAAGCAGCTCTCATCAGACCCTCAAAATAACTTGTTAATTTTTATTAACTGCCTTTATCCTTGCAGCATTCAAGTAATTTTATTCTCATTCAAGTGAAGTGCCTGTGACTCAAGTAGCAACCTTTTCAAGTGTTACTTCAGGAAATTAGTGCAGCAGCTGAGTGCTTGGGAACTTTTGCTCCTTTTGGACAACAGTTGGATCTAAAAAATAGAGCCCTTGGACTTTCATTGTTTGGCCTGCTAGAACCAAATCCAGGAAAGAACATCATTAGACACATATTAGCAACACTGTAGACTTGCTTTTTTCTTATGAGGAAAACATTTGGATTTTATGCAATAGGCCTTTTTATACAGATTTAAATGCATAAATTCATTTGGCATTGTGTCTGATTATGCAATAATTCCTCATTTCTGGAACATCCGGCAGGTAACGTTTGTGAGATGAAATGCTACTTTTTTGTTGTTTGCCTTCTTCCTTCTTATTCCATGTATCATTTCCTTTCATTCATCTGTCAAAGATGGACATTGAATCTGGTTCTCACATTGCACAAATTCCGGTAACTTTCTAGCTATGCTAATTATGTCACAGGAAACTTTCTAACTGGGGTACGGACTATGTGCCAAGTTTGACACTACATAGCATTTGTGTGTTACTACAGCTCACTATTGTTTCAGTGGATCTTTGACCTGGTAAAGTAAAATTTTCCTCTGTCCTTGGATGTCAGCAGCTTGTCACTCAAATAGGAAAAAACAGCCACAGGCATTTCCTTTGACATGGTGGTAACTGGAAGAGAAGCTTTCATGACAAATAGGCTTGTGACTGAAGCTGCATTTGGTCATAGCATAGTAATATTTGATGGGATTTTTAATTAATTAATTAGTTTAATGAAAAAACTAATTAGAGAGCAGCTGTGGTTTTACTCTGAAGACAGAGAATGCAATTGCAATTAACTATATCGCTGTTGCAGCAACTTCTGTGCACTGGCAGAGTTCTTAGAAACGCTGGAGTTCCCCAAATTTCTATCAGAATTACTAGACATATTATTCCACACTTCATGTTTGTATTTCATCCCTATGGTAGCTACAATCTCTGTGGGATTCAATAAGCAAAAGTCCAGAAAGCCTGATTCTACATCCATTGTAACCCCACTGACTTCAGTGGAGTCACTCTTGAGCTACATCACTGTAAATGAGATCAAAATCATACACCCCGTAAAATTTACCCTGAAAATTCAGGTTCTTCAGGATAGTCTGGGAGATTAGGCAGTAATAGCCGTGCAAAAATGTAACTTACTCTCATTTTTCACTTCTTGCTTCTGAAGCTGCTCCAAGAGGTTTTGTGCCCTTCTCTCCGGGTCAGAGCCTGGCATGATCCGTTTAAGGTAATCCACCAATTTCTGCAAACAAGGGTAATTGGGTGGCTCTCGGAAGTCTTCAGAGCATTGGTCAAGCCAGGCTCTCAAGATTGAGGCTATTGCACTGAAAAGAAGTACATTGGAAAAGATTGATTGATTACATACGGTATGTCTTGTATACCTGTGTAAAGAGGGAACAGAATAAGTGTAATATATTACCACTGCTGTTCGTGAACACAGAGTTCTGAATTGGTGCCATTTTTGCATACAAGCTTTATTGCACGAGTTTTATTGTAATCTCATTTACACAGATTTTTACCATTGACTACAGTGGTGTTATATACACCATTGTAAATAGGTGCTCAATCACTCCCCAAAGATGCAAGACAGTGGCAAATCAGATCCATTATTTTTAGCAGCACCAAAACTCGCCTATCTAATCCAGTAGCTCTATCAAACAAGGTACCATTGGTTCAGATAATAATAGAAACATCCCTGCTCCAAACACGCACAACCTTCACCCAAAATACAAACCAAATCGTTTTTGCAATGTTTCTCTTTCAGTTTAGCAGACACAAGAAATGCAGATTGTTTGGATAGGCTTCAACTAAGCATGCAAAATAAAACCTCAAAAGCTTTAGCATTTGGGTTGTCTATCACCCTCTGTTCTATGTTCTAGCCCTACTCCATGTTCTTTCCCTGTATAGCCAGTATGTTTTTAAGACTATGCTGACTTGCTATTTTACAAACATTTCCGTATTTTCTACTACTGTTTCTTCCATTCCCTTCTATAATATGGCAAGCAATCTGCTTTTCTGGTCAGAAAGAGTGCTTTGAAAGCTGACAGTAATATTACTTGATTAGAGCAGCCAGCAGGGGTAACTCTAGAATTACAAGAACGGAGCTGCACAAAACATTAACAACCAAGGATGAAAACACGCAAAACTCTCTTGGTTTGGGGCTTCATTACAAACTCAAAACAAAGACCGTACAACTCAGATGGTTCACTTGGGGCCAAATCCTGCCAGCTTTACTCAGTCAACAATCCCTTTGATTAACGACCAAGTAAGGACTTCAGGATCTAAACTCTTTGTGGTTATCAGCTTTATTCTTCTGAACAGCCTGGGATCTTCCATTTCACTATTAATATTTTTCATTAAACAAGCTCATTCATTCCTCAGTCAGAGGTTAGTTTAAAAGTTACTTTTATTTCAAATACAGATGTTCCTGCTTCTATGTCCATACTGCATTTTAAAGAGATGTCTTGCTGTTTTGGAAGTACCAGTGGCTTACCCCACTTTTACAATAAACAACTAGTCTGTTGAATTCAGGGGCCAGGGTAAGTTGACCTTTCATCAGGCTTCTGCCCATTTGGAGATGCGTTGCAACTGAGAGCTCATTTATAGCTCTGAGAAGGTTTTTTTTTTTTTAGTGCTAATACTGTTCAACACATTTTTTATATTTAGTGCCATTGATGATGGGCACTTTCATACACTGAAAAATAAACAGAGTTTAACACAAGCCCAATCTCTCAGAGTGGAGTTGAAGAGTTCACAGCAGTTACAGACACTGATTTTGCCAGCAAAATAATTTCAGTCAAGAGGGGAAAAGAAAAAAAAAAGTACATTGTGCAGACAGGGGCTGTATCCCACTGACCTCCTATCGGCTGATTAAACAATCAGTACATTAGGGAGGGAAGCATTCTGAAGAAAGGCTGGACAAGTGCCCAAATCTTGTAGCAGCTTTATGTTTGATGTCCCTGGGAAGAAACTCCCTGTACTTGATAGGCCAAGAAACAGATAGGAATGTGAGACTTCCAAGATCTCAGACAGGAAAGCAACATCATAGAATCTATTCTTCATGGGGGGATTGCAAGCCATAAATCTTTGTCTGTCCCCACATTGTATACTGCAGTGGTTCTCAACCAGGGGTCTGGGGCTCCCTGGGGGGCCGCAGGCAGGTTTGAGGGGGTCCGCCAAGCACGACCAGTGCTGGGGCCCAGGGCAGAAAGCTGAAGCCCCACTGCCTGGGAATGAAGCCCAGGGCCCTGAGCCCCACCACCTGGGGCTGAAGCAGTAGCCTGAGCAACTTAGCTTCGCAGGGGCCCTGCGGTGTGGGGCCCCTGCCAATTGTCCTGCTTGCTACCCCCTAATGCTGTCCCTGGCTTTTATATGCAGAAAACCATTTATTGTGGCACAGGTGGGCCATGGAGTTTTTATGCTATGTCAGGGGGGCTCAGAAAGAAAAAGGTTGAGAACCCCTGGTATACTGTACTGCATATCTTGTGGGCTGCCACTGACAGTTGGATTTTAAATTCCTGTCTTGAGAGCCACACAATGTGGGCTCTGTTCAGTAATGCTTTCAAGCTGTTATTCACTAGTCTAGAGGTTCTCCTTGCTCCACTGGTATGAACCCTGTCCCTAAAATTTTAAATCCCTTACTCAGCCCATTGTTGGGTGGGAAGAGAGCTGTAGTTTTGTCACCTTTCAAAATGGGTCCACAGGACACCACTCATCACCTCACATTATGCCCCCCCAATGCAATGCAATATCCCAAGGCTGACAAACTATGAAGTTATTGCAGTGGCCCCAAAGATTCTATTACACCCAGCGAGCAGAGCTAGTAGGACAGGAAACACATGGAAAACCAGAGGGAGAGAGTCCCTCATATCTCTTAACAGCAACTCCATCAGTTGATTCTGGAGTGGCATTGATAAGCTACAAGATGAGCTCTGCCCAATATTCCTTGACCGGAAGGATAGCTATGATGTGGGGCCTTGACGGAGCAAGTCCTGATGCAGAGGTCCAGATGGGAATTTTGAGGACCTCTCTCTGCAAAGGTAGACACACAGCATTTTTCTTACCCCAGCTGGTACTAAAGAATGAGTTTGGGGATCTTAGTGGCTTGGTTGGGGTTAAAAATTCTGCCAAGTCCACCACTATTATCCCCAGGATGAGAAATTTTTATGAACATAAGCTATGCTTTCAGCTCTGTGCAGCACCAAGTATATTTGCAAAAGGGGTTATATAAGATGGCTGACTAGTTTCTTACTGAATCAGCCAGACAGACAGGAAGCTTTTGTTCCTCTGACCTCCCCTTTCCTAAATCCACGCTACATACCAACAGCCGAACTGTGCTTTGCAAGGGCCAGTCCCACCATTCCTGTTTCACATGATTTCCAAGATTTCCTTCACAAATGAAGTTAACCCAACCATATTGTCTCAGTTTTACCTTGTCTAAAGTAATATGGGAATCATGTTGTTTGCTACTTTCAAATCCTCAGGAACATCTCCTGAAGCCAGGGAAAGCCTTGTACAAATGTCAGCCAAAGGTTCACAGATTTCCCTCCCATAGTATCTGGTTCTTTAAGTACACCAAACCCTTTTATAAGCAGCTGAAATAATAAGCTTTACAGGTAACAAAAGGCAAATTCTCTGTCACAAAGATCTAAAGACACAAAAGGGTCTGGATCAATAGTTTATTAAAAATAACCTTCCCCCACCCCAAGCATTCTATAACAATAGCCCAAAACATTGCAGCATTGGTATTGAAGGTTCTAGTGTTTTGGATAATTAACATGGAACACTGTAGTACTTTATTAGAGCTGAGCCTCTAAGAATGTCACATGGTCATTATTACCGAGAGGCTTTGTGGAAGCCTCCTGTGCAGCAGGAGAAGGAGGGGTTAGACATGAACTTGATGCCTGATTCATTTCCTGCATCAGATTCCAAGTTCCTTTTATAGTTCTAGCTAAAGCAGATTCAGTTGGATTTGACATTAGCTGAGTGAACAAAGGCACCAAGCATTTAGAAATGTTTTGATTCATTTTTGCTCCTTGTCGCTTAATGGATACATAGGGGATGTCATGAACTGGTAAATTGAAATCAATTTTAGAAGGAAAGATACAGTCTTCTCTGTTTCCATCTTCCTGGATGTGGCTCCAGTTCATTTGGGACTCAACCCTCAATCCTCTGTCATGCTGGTGCAGCAGTAATGCTTGGGGATATGGGAGAAGAGAACTGTTGGTGGGCTTCCAGTGAGTGGGAAGGTCACTGATTCTTTGCACTACAAAAGAGAGCTTGTATATTTCCCGAGCCTCAGTTTGATTGAGACAAGCAATCTCCTTTTTCATAGCACCCTTAATGTGGTTTCACTATGCTGCAAAATAAAATCAAATAATTAAAATAAATAAAGCTAACTAAAAATGCCTACTAAATATCTGATACCACAATCAGGAGGCTGATTTTCTGACTCGGAAGCTTTCTTTTCAGTATCTTTGAGAAATATAACTTTGGACAGGGTTTACTGAAGCTCTTAGCTTTTCTATTTCGGCTCAAGAGCATCCGTGTAAATTAATGGATTCAAATGTGATTCACTTTCTTTACTGTGTAACATATGTGAAACATTTCCATTATTACTGTTATTAGATTTTGTTGGCTCTGTCTATTGATATCCTTTGAATAGTAATTTCACTGGCTAAATATATGAGGCATTTCTATGTACAGGTAAGAATATAAGATCATATTGTTTACAGACAACATTCTCTGATATTTCTCCAAATCAGATTATTTAATGAAATGCCTAACCTGACTCAGCATTTCTCTGTGGACATACGCAAGTATCAGGACACTGAATAAATATGATCAAATCAGTGGATTTGTCGCAACTTATTAACATTAAATTTGTCCCCCTTTACGGCAAACATCGCAAATGAACCTCTAAATTTAGATTAAACACTTCTAATCTGCAGTCTAATCTGAAGACTGATTCATCACTTCTACGAACTGTTACTATGAGCCTTTTAAGTTGATGGCTAGATTCTAAGCACCTTTAGCTGGAGTGCATAATGTGCCACTTACCAAGCACTCCCAGTGTCACAACCCCAGCAGTGAACCACAGGCACATGATCTCAGCACTACATTTGACCCTGACAACTGGTAAAATGTTCTCCGGTATCCATTTAAAGCACCGATCTGCAACCCAGACAAGCAGATGCAACACTTTGTACTGCAAAGGCTTTACCAGTCTCCATCTATCCTGAATGAGCTCTGGCCAACTCTAAATGCTTGCTATCTTAAGTATGGGAAATATTCCATTTCTTTAATGTGTTGCCTCTTTAATACATTTGGGACTGTGCCCATATGTCTAAGTTGTGGGTATTAGTACAGCAGTCTGTCAGCACTAAACTAGCCCTGAATTTAAACTTAATATGGAGAATGAGTTTTTTTCAGAGATGTGTAGAGAGTACAACCTCTATCAATGCCAAGAAGTTGATTCAGGACCTGTTCACCACTGCTCTGGTACCTATTCTGTGATTGAGGGATATCTCTTGAAAGCTTGTCTTTCTTATGCACAATACACTAAACAACTTCAATAAACCTGGGGCCCCTAAATAGCTTGGGTTGGCTGATCCACTCCACAGAATTCTTAAAATGGGCATGAAAGCTCATGGATATAACTATATCTTTCTAGTGTCCCATGGCTAATGCCAATGCAGCCTGTGGGGTCTTTGTACCAGAGGTGCACTGGGAATATTAATACAGCAAAAAATAATGTAGCATTTTCCTATATATTGGTTACAAGGTAACGAGACAACCCAGGCACACATCTGAACTATACGGCCTAGTTGTCAAAAAGCTAACTGGTCTATCGTGTAAACTTCTAGGCATTCAATACTATCATATTGTCATACCTTTATTAAGCTTTCTTAGTTCTTCTCTTAGTTCTACTCTTGATATGGATTTTTATTTTGCCTTGCTTCATGTATTCTTTTATCCTGAACCGACATACTCCTTATTTGTCCAGCACAATAGACAACAGTGTGGGACAGGGTTGTTATGACCCAAAATGCCAGAGCAAATCTCTATTTTTTTTTTTTTTTAAAAGAACCATGAGATCTTTAATAGCCCTGGAGAGCAGACAGGCCATTATTTTTTAAAGTCTGATCCTAAAGTTGTTTTTAAAATCATAACTCTTATGTAGCATATTTGTACAAAACCAGTGGAAGTGTGGTTTTAAATTTTATGATGAGGTACTAAAATCCCAGACGTAACTCTGAACTGTCACAATAGAAGGCTGGTAAAGTATATGAGAAAGAAAAAAATTGTTGACTATATGATTCCCTGTGAGAGACTGTCCACAGAGAAATGCTGAGACAGGTTATTTCTAGCCACCAACACTACCAATTCTTATTATTATTTCTTTCGTCCTTATAAAAATGTGAGCATAAGATGTATCGGTTTTCTCTTCTATGAGAAATGAGTTATGAAATCATATCTGAATTAGAATCGCAAGCCAAGAGAAAGTCTGAGTTACCAGTACCACGTGTTATACAAGATGACCAGAAAGCTATCCACTTCCTAGAATCTATCATTAATGTTAGAGGCTAGTAGCCAGAGCAGCCAAGGGGGATGCAGTGGGAAATGGTGAGGAATGAGTGTGAATCTGTAGTTATAAAGCATGTATACATTTTATAGATTTATTAATCTGATGCGTTTTGTTATAAATTTTTAGTATGAAACTTTTTGTAAATTAATAAGAAAAAAGAATGTGGATAAAATTCAGACATGCGGTAAGAAGTTACCACTCCCATGGAGGTCTCGGGATCAAATTCAGTAGTGCTGGAAATGTTAGTGTAAATTACGTGCTGGATGTAGATTCATTGGAAGAAGTATTTAAGTGATAAAGCAATGCAACTTGCACCAATTTAGCATTCAGGGGTTGTGCAAAAGTGCATTAATTATGTATCGAGAGGGAAGAAGCTACAGTGTAGCAGGAAAAGCAAATAGCAGGAAGGTGTTAAAGTGTGCAAGGCAGTGCTGCTTAAAAAGACCCATAACACATTGCTACTTCTGTTGCTCTTTCACTTCCACACACTTGACATGCAATTGACTGTCATTTTGCACATACGTTGAATGACAATATCAGTGAAATACCTCACTATTTTCACCCATTTTCTCTCAAATTTACATCCAGGGTCAAATTTTACTCCTACATGGGTATAAATCCAGAGTGACTCCCCAAAGACATTGAAGTTTGTCTGAATTTACATTGGTGAAAGTATCTTCTCCATTTTTGTTCTCGCCTCTTTCCCTCTTCTGCTTTCAATTTTTTCCTTATAATATATTTTTTCCTTCTATGTTGGTATATTTTTCAAGCACATTTTCAATATCTGTTTTTCCTACAGTACCAATGTTTTCAATGGTACATTTTAAAATTCACCACTCGTAACACCCCCATCTCAAACTCATGCTGACAAACCCCTATGCTACACCACACCACTACATACTCCCTATACTTCACATATATATTTGGTCCTCAGCTGTTTATTTTCCCATGAAACTCACTCAAATCCATCATCTGTTTTGCAACAAGAGCTTGCCTTAGCTCAAGTTTTATGGCTGGGTTGACCCAAACACAGAGAGGTCAAGTGGCTTGCCCAAAGTCATAAGGGATTCAATGGCTCAGCTTGGATTGGAGCCCAGGACCCTTTGGCCTTCAGCCATTTTCTCTACCCACCACATTTTACTGCCTTCTCTGTATTTCTGACATATTTAAAAACTGCCACATGTGCTTGAATGAGTGCTTTATGACAAAATGGGGAGACAATACAGCTAGCTCTATTTTCCCTCAAGCAGAGAGGAATCAGAGACTCAAGCTGCCGTGTTGAACCCAGTACAAATGCCTTGACAGCCAGTACATTTCTTCTTCCAAACTCTCAAACCTATCAATGGTTAGCTCTTAATTTCTGACCTCATTTATTTAAAGGTGATCAACAAGTGTATAACAAAAATTACCACAGGATAATACTTCGTCTCTGAGTAAAGCCTTCTATTGAGGATCTCATAGTATTTTACAAACATTAATTAAGCGCCACTACAGTCCTGTAAGTTCATTACTGGTATTTTTCAGATGTGAAAGAAGAAGAAACTGTAAGGCCCAGAGAGGTTAAGCAATTTGCCTAAGGTCACCAAGCAAATCAGGGGTGGTCTACACTAGAGAATTAGATTGACCCAGCTATGTTGCTCCAGGGTGTAAAAATACACACTCCTGAGCAATATAGTTAAGCCCACCTAAGTCCCCATGTAGATGGTACTAGGTTGACAGAAAAATTCTTCCATCCGCCTAGCTCCCACCTCTTGGGGAGGTGGATTTCCTATGTCGATGAGAGAACCCCTCCCATTAGCGTAGGTAGTGTCTACGCTGAGGCACTACAGAGACACAGTTACAGTTCTGTAGCGTTTCACATGTAGACAACCCCTCAGTTTAAGAGTGGGCATTAGAAGCAGGAAGTCTTGATTTCCAAAGCATGGTCCCTAACCACTAACCCACATTCCGTCCCTGTTAAACCCACACAGCAAAGGGCAGCAGGGTATGGAGCCCACTGTCAAACTTACAGTTTGAGTAGGGTTTATACCATCTCAAGTCCAGATTTGCCAGCTCAGATTCAATAAGATGCCCCACAGCATGCTATGCTGTGACATCACAACCAGCACAGAGACCCAGTAGAGTAAGGAGCTGGGCTGTGCTGGGGTTGGCGTGTCAGATGAGCTGGCAATGTTTTAGAATATAATGCTGTTTTGAAAAACTATGCCATACTCTATAAAACCCACCTACCTGTGTCTTAGGAATAGACAATGCTGGAATAGGGAATGCAAACCCCACCTCCTCTCCCCTCCCAAAAACCCCAACATCAGTTAAAATGTTATTTCTAGCAGGAAAACATACTAGAGTAAGAGCTTGAAACACTGGTTATGCTGTATATGGCATGTGATGGGAAAGGAGTGTTGGACTTATTTTTTCAAAACAAACTGAAGAACTTGAAAGCTGTGGACTCCTTTCTTCACTTATGCAACAGACAAACCAGCAAAATGAAATTAAGAAACGTTTAATAATGCTCCCATCGATGGAATTTGTGACAGTATTATGGGGAAGTTGACAGCACTGACACGCTGTACAGAGCTGAGTCAAAGGTCTTTACTCAGGGTAATCAAATACAATCATCCAGCTATTTTATGCTGCCATTGCAGATGCAAATTGTAGATCATTCAGGTGTCAAAGTACAAATACTGTGACCTAAGATTCATTCTACTCTTGACTCTTAAAGATAAATAATATTTCACATGAAATTAAAAAGAGAGAAAGACAACTATTCTTTTACATTTAATATTTTTAAATAGCTTCACCATTTTGCACACAACATACCATGCCATCAAAACTTAAAAATGACTTTAGAATCATGTACAGAGCTTGGCACAAGCAGGCCCTCGTCGCCACTTGGGGGTCTCAAGGCACTATCGCAATACAATACAAAATCAATAATAAAGAATAATCATATATTTTTGTGGATAAGAAAAGCAAGGGAAACAAACATGCTTAGTTTCTCACTATAATGTGTTGGCCCCCACATGAAACATGTCTGATCTGTTCTGGGAAAGTTCCCCTGGCCTCCCTCAGAGATTTGAGGTTTGTACTATCTGTTAGAGTTATGACAGAGTTACTGCTTTGTGTTATCAAAACGAGTATGGATTGCTGCGTATTTTCAAAGGAAAAGAGGATTATGTTGACCACATCCTTTCTCAATATCCAATCCTGACTGAGGTTTTGCTGTACAGCATAAAGCCACACTTACTTCCTGAGCACTGTTTTAGACTCTGAGGAATTCTGGCTCCCATCTTCTTCACAGTTTGAGGTCTCCAGGTTTCCATACCTATACAACAAGATGGATATTTCAGGCTGTTGCTAAAAATCAAGCCTAAATAATAAGGACTCAAAGGTTATAAGGACTCAGTTTCCACCTAATGGAATATTGGTATATTATTATTATTGCAATAATTTTAAAAGCTTTCTTATTTTGGGCTACAAATGAAAATATAAGACATTATACACACACCCATGCATGTTTGGTTACTTGTGTTACTCAGGAATCTGTGGCCATTCACACAGAGTGAATGGAGCAAAGTTGTATACTGGATTTGTTTCTAAGTGTGCAGTCTCAAGCTATATAGGAAGTATGAATGAAGTAGACACAGTGAGCTTTCTAATTTGTGTACACAAAGTAGATATCAAGTAGATTAAGGTCCATGGCTCACAGTGGAATGGTGATGAGGAAGATGCTTCTTCTGCATTTGTATAGATAAGAGGTGAGATTTTGGTGTCTTCTACAATGATGGAGGTCATTTCAGCAATGTAGATGAAATACAGTGTTTGGATATATGGGAGTTGTTTACAGAACCTTAATTCCAAATACCTTGGTTTTCATTTTTTGTTTAGTAATTACTACAACATTCTATCAACAATGCTTTAAATTAATGTGATATGTTGTTACAAGCTTAAGTCTATCTTGAGGCATTTTATCTAGGAATCTCCTTTGTTTTTAGAAAGGAAATATCAAAACACTGACATGTACATGTACATTGATGTGAACTGTCATTTTTATCTCCTTGAACTTGACTGATTCATTTGTAGTCTCCCAAATGGCTGTGGCAACATGTCTCTACCATGGGGGAGATGGGAATATGGTTGGGAATGTGATCTCTAGTGATTCAAGTAGGGAAGTGTGAGTAAGGATGCCTAGGTTCTATTCCCAGGTCTACCATTGACTCGTGATAGGATCCTGGACACATCTGTTAGGCCAGCATTTTCAGAAGCAGCCTCTAATTTTAGGTTCCCACTTTCTATACCTTAAACCTGATTTTCAGAGGTGTTCACCTCGAGTTGTGTGCACTCTCCACACTTCTCAAAAATCAGACCCATGGTCAGGCTAGTGAACCCCGCTACTCAAGCAACACCAGTGTTAGTCATATCCCTGGCTTATACCCAGACTGAAAGGTAAGTAATTTATCTACATCAGAGGGGTCCAGTGAAGCAACCAATTCTGCACCATTAAAGCCAATGAGAATTTTGTGTCTGATTCAGCTGGAACAGGAGCAAGCCCATAATGTTTGTAAAGATGCTTGGATAAAAGAAGGGCAAGTATTTTTAATTAATGGGGGAAAGGTTTATTACTTTTGGCACTTTTCTGGTACTGGATGTTAGTGCTGTAACATGGCTTTATGCACTTCCCGGGTGTTCCAGGACTATATTGCATTTTACACCCGACTAAGTATGGGGGCTGGTTCTTCACACTCACAACAGTAGCACCTCCAGACTCAATTTCACAACTCATCAGTGTAACATGATTATCATGTGTAATCAGATGTCATGAAGATTGAGGTTCTTACTTTGGTTTACTAAAATTTCCCTTTTAGTACTAGCTGCCCTGGGTAGTCTGCAACACTGCAGAAGTGCAGAAGGAAGATATCCTCTAGGACAGAGAGATAACCGACCTTGATTAGTACAGGACCCAAGGACTGCTTTGTAATACTGTTGAGGGCAACAACTGAAGTAAAAAAGGGGTTTTACATAGTGAGGTTAGAAAGCAAAGGAGAGATTTGACAGATTACAGAGGTAACTGGGCTGGGAAAATGTGCCACTGGGTAACATGGAAGGATTTGGAAGAAAGGAGACCTGCCTCTAGATCCCTTTACCTCCAACCTCACAAGTGGTATGGGTTTAATACAACTTCAGGAAAAGAGGGCCACATACTGAATCACTAACACATCTTTCTACAGCACCTATACATGAAGATTTCTTATCGAAGTACTGATCCACCCTCCCCTCCTGCTAAGGGATAGGCTGTGACTGGCCCTTGTGCAGGGGAATTTTGCAATGAGATTACCCTGGTCCCTTGTGTGCTCCATGCAAAGGCCTGTCCCAGCCTCTGAGCTTGCAAGAGAATTGAGGCTGCTTTCTGTTGATCCTCAGAGTTGCATATCGTCACAAAAGGGACAGGGAAGAGTCAAGACCTGGCCTTGATCCCCTCTATGTTCTCCTTTTACTCCATTGGCACAGTCTGACCCTGGGCTTGTAAGAGATGAGAGCATGAATTGGTGTGGTTCCAGGCAGAGACAATTACTGTAAAAATCCAGGCTCTTAAGAGAGATCCGGCTAAAGCTGTAAGTTTGAGAGTCTTGGCCAAGATTTTCAGAAGTTACTAACAATTCTGAGTGCCTTAATATCTAAGTGCCCAACTTGAGATGCTTTAAAAGGGCCTGATTTTCAAAGGGCGGGTACTCAACACTTTGTGAAAACCATGCCACTTGAAGATGTCTCAAGCTGGGCACCCAAAAACTGAGGCACCCAAAATCATTAATCATTTTGAAAAAGCTTGTTTCTCTAAGATGCAGCCAATGAAAAATAGAGACTTATTCATCCAAACCATCTTACAGGAGAACGATGAAGGAGCAGAGTTTGCTCGCCTCTTTATGCTCCTTCACAGCATCATCAATCTGAAGATTTTACATCAAGGCCATGATGATGTTGTGAAGGTCAACTGTTGGTATTTAAGCCTGAGAAGTCCTCCCAAAACCAGCCGGCTGCTATCTGCTATACGGTGAAAAGTATGTTTGAGCATTATTGTCCATACTAGTAAAAATGATTTGCTCTTCTATAGCGCATTTCATCTGAGAACATCAAAGCACGTTACAAATAGTAACAGGGCTGCCCAGAGGGGGGGGGGCCCGCAAGTGGGGCAATTTGCCCCAGGCCCCGCAGGGGCCCCCACGAGAATATAGTATTCTATAGTATTGCAACTTTTTTTTATGGAAGGGGCCCCCAAAATTGCTTTGCCCCAGGCCCCCTGAATCCTCTGGGTGGCCCTGAATAGTAATGAGTTAAGTCTCAACAGTCCTGCAAGGCAGGTGTAGTGTTGTCATCATCCTTGCTTTACCGATGGAGAAACTAAGGCACAGAGAGAGTAAGTGACTTATTCAAGCTCTCTCAGCAAGTCTGTGAGAAAACCGGAAAGAGCTTGGAGAATGAACTTTGCTCTTCCCAACCCCTAGGGGTGAGCTCTCCAGAACAGGGTTCAGGCACACTGATGGGGCAGCGTACAGGGAGCTTGCCCTGTTTGCTGCCCAAGTTCTGTGGATAAAGAGAGGATTTCACTCTTCAGTGCCACTGGGCACCCTACGCCAGACGTAAATTCACTAACAAGTATATTTTAAAAGTAAAATGGGGATGGGGGCAAACCTTTAATATGCAAATGATTTGCGAAGGCAGAAACTTTCCCTGCAAGCAGTGGCAAAGATAATTATTTGCTGCCATTCAGAACTGAAGTTATCTGTGGATATTGGTTTTTATAATTCACCATTAATTCTTTCAACAAAATTGAATAAGCTGTGGAACAGTGTCATTATTCCAGTACTAGAAATCCTCCTTACATGAAATGTTAGCTAAACGCTGACAGAATGTCAGGCACACACATCTAAATCCCATTAGTGAAACAAATGTTGAACTTAACAATCAAATAGCAATACAAGCAGGCAATTATCCATAACAAAACAGAATACCACATAACACTACACTGGTTTCCAAAAGCCAAATCACAGCCTGTCTCACTATGAAAGGGCTTTGGACATACAACAGAACATTAAATATGGGTGCGGAGGAGTTTACAATGCCTCTAACATACAGAATAGCATTGCTGCAGACTTCCACTACTCTGCCCTCATCAGGTCCTGGACAAAGATCTATTCACTGAATAGCGTTGTATGAATGCTTTGCATACAAAAAGACATGAGAAACAAAAGGATCCCACAGCCCGTGGAACTTTTCAGCCTTGTCCAGTGTTTGGAAGATTATACTTCATGCAGAGGCACTAAATGAGCAAATGAAACCAGAATGTGATTCACAGTATTTAAGTTTTAAATGCTGAACAATGGATAAGAAATGTACCCTATCCATTGAAGATTTTTTTTGGGGGGGAGGACTACTGTTTAACCACTTAACGGTTAGGGAGTCATCAAAAGTGTGGCCCTTAGTGTGGATCCCAAACATAAACCCAAACAACGCTTGCATGTTACAAAATAAACATTACATAACTGTCTCATATATATCTTGCTTCTTTCATTCATTAAGGATCCTAATACACCTTCAAACTATATAAATACTGCTCTACTGAAATGCAGCCACTTCAGAAGTGGAAGGAGGCAACCAGCCAGTATACAGCAAAACAATATAGAAGGGAAAAATATTTTGGCAAATGACACTGGGCCAAATCCCCTTTCTTAAGAAAAGTGCCTTGGGATCCTTAATGTTCATGCAAAGTGAGCAGTACTACAGGTTTAAAGAATCTCAGAGGCCCACCCACTGTTTATTATTCGGAGGGGCTCGGTCCGGGGGGGGGGGCCCGGGCGCGGGGAAGGGGTGGCGGGTGGGCGCTGCTCGCTTCTCCCAGGGGCTGGGGGGAGCATAGCAGTGGGGCGGGCAGCAGCTCGCGAGATCCCCTCTCCCCGGCAGCTTCCTGCTTCCCTCGGCCTGGGCAGCCCAGCATTTTTTTTCAAAAGCGGCGCCTGCCGGGCCGGTGCTGGGCTCCTGCAGGCAAGGGGGGGGAGGGCAGCACGGCCGGACTCTGAAGGAGCCATTGGGGGGGGCGGCGGGCACGGCCGGAGGAGCGAAGGGGCCGGCTCCTCGGCCATCGCGCCCCACGCTCAGCGCGGCCCCAACATCGCCGCGGCTACCTCCTGCGGCGGCTCAGGGCTCGGCGGCCGAGCGCTCCGCAGCTGGCGGGCAGATCCCCTCTCCCCGGCAGCTTCCTGCTTCCCTCGGCCCGGGCAGCCCAGCATTAGCAATACCCCGCCCCTTGCTATGCTCCTGCTTAAGAGAAGAAGGGGAGCTCTGCCGCCTGGAAGCTCCTGTGGTCAGCAGACCTGAAGCTACACTGTCCCTGTGCACCTCCTAAAACATGCAGGCTGGGAGTCCTACTTCTCAGACTGTGTGAAGTACCCAGCAGAGGAACTCCCCTACGGTAGGGTTACCATATGTGGAGTGTCCCAAAAGAGGACACTCCACGGGGCCCCGGCCCCGCCCCCCGCCCCGCCCACAC
>NW_020664561.1:15117593-15125540 GCF_002925995.2 Terrapene triunguis | reverse complement strand
TGAGGGGCTGAGTGTCCTCAATTCCCATCAAGCCCTCACTGGGTAGCTGAGGAGGTGCAGTGCTAGGCAAGGCGCCTGTCTTGCTGTATTTCTAAGTTCAGTGATTCTTTGGGCTCTGCTGGCCAGGCACTCTTATTTCTCTCTCAAAAGAACTCACATCAAACATTTTACACAGGAGAGTTTGACAGTCAAACTGAAGGAATAATTTTATTTTTATTCATCAGCTTATGCTGAGCAAACAGACACCATTATGATGAAAAAATGCTAGTAACTTGGGCAGAGTTTCAAAGCCATTAGAGCAGTATTTCTCAACCTTTTTATACCAGGGACCAGCTTGCTGCCTTCTAAACTACATCAGGGAGATCTCAGGGACCGGTGCCAGTCCACAGACTGGTCGTTGGGAAACACTGGATTCAGGTACCTAACACCTATTAATTTTAAGAGATGGGGACATCAAATTCCTTTTAGGTAGCTTTGAAAATCAAACCTTTGTTTTTATTTTTTTAATGCACTTGCATAGGCACAAGATTTTGTTTAGATCTACTTCAACCTAAAGGGTCACAAGAAAGCCTTTGGAATTTGTAGGGATCCAAAATAAATAAATAAATAAGCCTCGAATTTCTTAAGTATAACACAAAAACTCCCTTGAGCGCCTAAAGTGTTGAATGGATTTACATGTAATCTTCCACAACATTTAAATTTTACTCAAAGAGTACATGGTAAAACCTTGGCTAGGATTAATATTTATTTTCACACCTGCTAAAGAGCCTAATCTAAAGCCTATTCAGGTCAGTGGGAGACTTTCCCAAAGGATTTAAACCCTGCCTTTAACTGAAAAATCAAAAACTCCCTTTGCCTGTATTACATATTTAAAAAAAATCTGAGAACTATATTTTTACAGCAATTGCATTTGTTTGAATGAGAAATTAAACATTTCTCATTAAAACAATTTACACATTTTAAAAGTTAGATTTGAAACTAACTTGTCTTATACCCTGTGCAATGCTTTTCATTTCAGCAGTGTAAACTAAGGCAGAATTTGCTCCTGAGAGTTTTTCCTATTCTAATACACAGATGCAAATTGCCCTTGTTAAAATTCAATTCATTTTCAGTTTTTGTGGTTCTTACATCTGACTTTTTCTTCCCAAGTCGATGTCCCACAGTCACACATAGACCATTCAAAATTTTCCTCCTTAAATTTCATTTTACTCATCTCTTTGAACAGTTGGTTTGGTGCGTCTGTGAAACAACAGTACAAGAGGTTGATGCTGGAGTTGAAAACAGTCAGTACAAGCCTCATGTGATCACGTGCCTCCTGCCGTGAGAAGATTGAGCCCATGTGTGTTTTGGTTTTGGGGGACCCCCCTCCTGAGAGCAGGATCCTGCTTTCCTATGTCATGCAGAGAGAATTAAAGGGAACATAAATTACGTGGCTCTTTGTGCATTCAGCCATATATGAAGAAAAAACTACCGATTCCCCCATGTCCATATACGAAATGAAGAGCACAAGGTGTAGTCTGGAAAGCCCTAGTAAGATTCTGTACAACTTGTTTCTTAATGTTGGTAAGGAAAAGTAACATCCATATTTTAATCAGTAGGTGTCTTAGGACAGAGGTTCTCAAATTGTGGCCCATGAGCTCCATTCAGGTGGTCCGCAGATAGTTCCTTCTAAGGTGCGTGCCTTGGCGGCTGCACACAACAAAATGAAGGGCCACCCCCTAATTAGTGGAGCCATGCTGGCATGGCTCCACTAATTAGGTGCCTGGACCCTGGAGAAGACGCACATGTAAGGTGAGGTGATGGCCTTGGCTGGAAGAGGGGGTAGATGGGAGGGGGCAGTGGGGTGAGAAGAGGGAGTGGGGGGAATTTGGGACATACAGGGCTGCGGTGGCCAGAGAAAGGCGACTTTCCCCAGCTCCAGGGCTGCGGCTGCCGGGGAGGCCCTCCTTCCCAGCCTCAGCTCTGTGGCTGTTGTGGGGGGGGGGGAGAGACCCCCCTCCTTCCCACCCCAGCTCCAGGGCTGCTGCGGTGAGGGGGTGGGGGAGGGAGAGAGAGAGAGACCCCCCCACCCTCCTTCCCAGCCCCAGCTCGGGGGCTGCCGCAGCGGGGGAAAGAGGGAGAGACCCCTCCTCCTTCCCAGCCTGGGGGCTGCCGCAGTGGGGGAGAGAGGGCACATCCATCGCATTAGAAAGGTAAGACTACTGATATTAAAATATGAGTTGTGTGCTTTTATTTGTAGAACAAAAAAATTATTATTTTAAGTTTTTTTTATATAGCGTTTTTATCCAAAGTGCTTTACAATAGTCAGCTAACGGTACAAACAGTATTTGGATAGATCATTAATTGGTCCGCCGAGACCCTCAGCAATTTTCAAGTGGTCCGTGAAAAAAAAAAAAAGTTTGAGAACCACTGTCTTAGGAAAAGCTTGGGTTGGGAAAAGATGGATAAACCTGGATTTTTTCAGTTTCTCAGGGAGACGATCACAAAAAAAATCTCATCAAGCTGCAGGTTAATTTAACCAAAGCACAAGTTATTTTGAACTTTCTGCATATATATCAAAATATCTTTTCTGACTTGTCTTTTCTCTGGCATCAGCTTTCTTTATTGTTTTCCCATTCACAGCATCAAGCATAGCTTACAGTAATGGGTTTCAGCATAATTACAACCTTGCCTATTTCTTGTTAGCCAGAACACATTTTTCACACCCAGAATTCGGATCATGCTTATAATACATCAAACATGATACCATGAAAACCATGTCTGATATATGAACCATATCCACTCCCCCAAACATACCATTCCTGCAGGCAAAAATTATTTTCTACAAATGTGAAATTCACCTCCCAACCTGGGGCCAGGTCATAGAGCTGCATCCTACCTCTACAAGGTATTTTGACTGATGTATCCAGCAATCTCAGATCAAGAAGCCCCTGTTCTGGCTTGGTCCCATCACCATTTTTTATAGGACCAGGGAAGAATACAGACAGAACAGTGACAGCTGCTCCACCTACAGTCCCCCTCCCCCACTTCTACCACCAAGGGTAAATGTAGGGCTTAAGTGGTTGTATGTCTACACTGCAATTAAACACCCATGGCTGGCCCATGTCAGCTGACTCAGGCAGCAGGGCTCAGGCGAGTGGGGAATTCTTCCATCAACCTAGTGCTGTCTACACTAGGGGTTAGGTTAGCTTCTCTACATTGCTTCGGGGTGTGTATTTTTCCTCCCCTGAGCGACATAGTTGGGTTGACCTAAATTTTCAGTGTAGACCAGGATTTACTGACATGAGGAGGTGCCATTAACTTCAATTCATCCACTTGTCTGAGTGAGGGTTGCAGGATTTGACTCATGTTTTCCAGCACCAAGTGCAACAGGGTCTCAACTGGTGACTAGGGCTTCTAGGTGCTACTGCAATACAAATTATCTAAGAGAGATAGAAAGCCCAGCCCTCTGGGGTGCTGCATGCCCTTGGCTCCCACTGACTTTCAAGGCATTGAGGGTGCCCAGCACCTCACAGAAGTAGGCTCCCACTGTATTTTTCACCTTAGCTAACAGAAGACACAGCAGTGACTAAAGTGTTGGAGACCGGGGCGTGGGTGGTCTTGCCTAATGGTCAGGGCAGGAATCTTCCCTAATGGTTGGAACAGAGGTGACCAGGCCTAGTAGCCAGACCCAGATCAGGAGCCAAGTTGCCAAGTACAAGGAGTGAGCCAGAGCAAGAGCCGGTAGCCAAGTGTCAGAGCCATGGTCAGAGGCCAAATACCAAGTTCAGAGAGTGAGATGGTACCAAGAGCCAGGAATCAGGAGCCAAGGGTCAGAGCATCATCCAGAACAGGGGCAGGAGCCAGAAGCAGCAACTAGGAACTGGGAGCCAGGAACAAGGAGCTGGAGGCAGGAGCAGAAGTCAGGTGCCAGGCCCAGAAGAAGCAAAGAAGGACCTGAGAGTAGGAGCAGGACACAGCAATGTGGGAGTGGAACAATATTGGGCAGCCAGGGACCCAGGCCTTCTGCAGGGTTTAATGATGTGCCTGCTGGAGTCTTCAGCCAACCAGTCATTAGCTGAACCATTTTTAGAAGTGGGCTCCAATGTTGCACATGCAACATGGGTAACTGCTTATCTACCTACATGCACAGTCAAATGAAAATCTGGGCCATTTAAACAGAGATCATACAAAATGCACATGCTCAAATTTAAAAGCTGGCTAAAGACTTAGCCCTGTATGCAAAATATACCCTTTAATTCCCCCCCTCCCCTCCCCGCCACCACTTCCTCCTTTTTTCTTTTTTACTCTTTTTACTGAAGCATGGACGAGGCAATTTTATGCTGGTGGGAAGAGACTGGTATAAAATATACTAAAACACCAGAGTATTGGTCAGTCTAACACTAAGATTACAAGTTGAAATGCTCAAAAGCAAGGATATGAAAATATTAAGGACTTCATGGTAATGTTAACTCAGCCCCACTGCACAAAGTGTACATTTTAGGGGATAGGTTTAGCAACAAACATTAATATATTAGGCTCTGGTTTTTAGAGGAAGCTTAAGGAGTTAGGTGCCCAATGGAATTTGAGCACCTCACTCCTTTAGGTGGCTTTGAAAATCCCTGCTATAATGTACACATTTACAAAGCAACATAGAAATAGAAACTACAACCCTCATGTGTTAACTTTACCATGAGAAACTTACTTTTTTCCAATTTCCTAACCTTTGTGAATCGAAAGTCATAACCTCAACATTACACTAATGTGCATTGCTTAGACTTCATTTTCCTTGGGTTCATCTCCCCTCAGGAAAAAAAACCACAGAGCAATCTGAGAGAGCCTACAAGCTTTCCTGGCAAAGCAAGGGTCTCCAAACGATTCTTTGTGATTCCATTAACTAAATGTAGTTTACTGGAGTTTGATCATTTTTATGGTTAAAAACCAAACACCCAAAACCTTGGCTGATGGCTTTGGTATGGTCTGTTCTTGCAAAAGATTATCCCCCGATTCCCATCCCTGAGTTTAGAGTTCTTAAATCCCCAGCTGAAGGGCGTTAATTTTACTGTATTTATTTTGGCACTCATGAACGTGCTGGAGTGACATCTTTGGAGACTGATGTTCCCTACTGAACCACAAAACTGGATCAGCATGAGCAACCAGAGTGCAGGCCTCCACCTTAGCCCTCCCCTTCCTCCCCACTCCATCCCACCCCACCCCACTCCCGGCTAACGTGCCTCAATCAACCCTGACTTAAACAGACTTCTCAGGGATGACCAGTCCTTGGCCAATATTACAAACAACGGTGCCAATCGGTGCCAGTTGTGTCACTTTGTTTTCAGATGTAGAAACTCCTGTAGTAGGAATGCGCAGAGAGTGACTTATAATGAAAAATATGTCCTTAGCAGTTGCCCCCTTCTACAACAGTTTCCTAATGTATCAGTTGTCCTTATCTGCTCATTTTCCATAGTGACCTATGGCATGAATCACAAGAAATTGCAGGGAATATACAAATCTAGCAGAGTGCCCAGCAATAAGGGGCTAATCCAGCCTTCTTCTGTGTGGCCTCAAATGAGCCTTTGGTGGTGGAACAGAAGCAGTTTTGGCTGCAGAAGGGCTGAAACTGGATATAGGCAGGTTACACATGGCAAGCACAACCTGTGAACAGAATAGGCTACCAGTCCATGAGAGTCCCCTGCACAGTAGTATGTAGTAGGCCAAAACAGGGCAAGAGTGTCTGTAGTTTCTCAGGCGGCACATAAGGGCCTGCAGAGTTTACTTCAGCTACCAGGCTGAGCTATTCTCCAGAGTGTTGCATTGCAGCCTGGGACTGATTCCTTCCTCCCAACCCCAACACATCTGCTCAGCACCCAATCTAGTCTCCTAGGTGTTGCAGTGGGTTCTGGATTTGCCCCTCAGTGCACGATTGTTTTTACACATTGGTAAGTTACAAATGTGCAGTATGTGAACTGGGAAGAGAATGAAGGTAACACAAAGAACAAGGATGGTTTTGTGGTAAAGACACTAGATTTGGACATAGAAGACTTAGATTAAATTTCCAAACTTCCTGTGTGAGTGGGCAAGTCACTTAATCACTCTGTGCCTCAGTTTCCCCCCTATTAAACTGGGCATAATAATCTCAACAGCACCTAAATGACAACTACAAAGAAATAAAAGAGTTGGAGCAACCAAATTAAAAACCCATGCAAAAAAGGGAACACACACATCTCCTGGGCACTTGAAGGGGAATATGTATTTTATTTCAAATCAAACCATTTGTTAGCTAGAACTGTGTTATCTGGCTTCAAGCCCTCTTTGACCGGCTGATTTGGATTAATGTAGACACTGGTAACTTCTAATTGTTCATAGCAAAAAGGCAATCTTCTGTTGTACACATCTGATTAATACAGGAGAATGTAAAAGACATGGAAGAGAGTACAGTTTGGGAACCAGGAGGCAAATCAAAAGCAACTGTACTGTCAGAGAAATTGTGTTTAAAATAGATGCTTTTAAACAAAGTTAAGTTGAATTTTTAAGTACACCTCTACCCCGATATAACGCTGTCCTCAGGAGCCAAAAAATCTTACCGCGTTATAGGTGAAACCACGTTATATCGAACTTGCTTTGATCCGCTGGAGCGCACAGCCCCGCCCCCCCGGAGCGCTGCTTTACTGCGTTATATCCGAATTAGTGTTATATTGGATAGTGTTATATCAGAATAGAGGTGTACTTATTTTAGTAATTCCAACATATTAGAATTTTTTTTTAAGTTCCTGCTGATAGAAATATATCCCTATAAAATAATTATATGCCATAGAAGTTTCATTATTGGATGTGACACAACAAACAAGCCAATCTATAGGCATATACCAGTTTGTTCACTCGCTAAATCTTTTTAGCAATTCATTTGCTTATGGGTGAGAGATTCTCAAGGCACACCACTTTAATGTCCCTCATTTTGAGAGTCATCACTCCTTGGAGCTCCAAAGTTCCCTACATTCCACAAAAAATTGGTGTCCCCTCATGTTTATTGTTGAAAATTATTTACATCAGAAGCAAAGAATCATGAAACTGAGGTTATGGAAAGAGTTGCTCACACTAAAGGAAGAAATCCTATAGTATCTTTAGTTCTCTGCATGAATAATATTTGTGTTCTCCTCATTGTGGATTTTTGTCACCCATTGTGTTCCACCTTTGGATCTTGGCAGATTGACAGGGACATTCTTAAGTCTGAAGCTAACCTTGTATTCTTGTTCCCCAGTGTGGCTTCTCTTTCACAACTCCTATATGTTACATGGCCTTTATGCTCCTTGTATCTGAACAGTACTTTGTATCATAAGAGTCACGCAGGGCCTGTCTTCTAAGCACTTTAGCATCATTATTAACGAAGTCACACAACAGCTCTGTGAGATAAGCATTATACCCATTTTCCAGATGGGGAAACTGAAGCATGGAGAATGTATATGTCTTGCCCAGTACCACATAGGAAGTCAGTGGGATAGCCAAGACTAGAAAACCAGGAGTCCCAACTCCCAGTCTCCTGCTCTAATTACTAGACAATGCTATAGCCTTTCTGTACATCACTTGATTTTGACAACATGCTAACTAAATGAGCACAAGAAATAAAATGCCCCTTTATCCCTTTGGAGGTCAAGTCATAAATAGAGAGAGGGGGGGAAAATTGCTGAAACCGCAAAATGATTACACTATGGTGATGTAAACAACTTAAAGTACTCCTACCAAAAAAGCCATTCTTAACTTATAAGCAGAATAAAAAGCATGGAATATTACAGACTGATAACTGATGTCTTTTATGTATGGACCAATCACCTTACTAACTCCACCTAAACTTGGATTATTTTGAGATTAAATGGATTTCTACATTAGATTTTGTATTCTGGACAGGGCCGGCTCCAGGGTTTTTGCCGCCCCATGCGGCGCACAAAAAAAAAAAAAAAAAAAAAAAAAACC
>NW_020664561.1:15105718-15117493 GCF_002925995.2 Terrapene triunguis | reverse complement strand
AAAAAAAAAAAAAAAAGCCACGATCGCGATCTGCGGCGGCAATTCGCCGGGAGGTCCTTCGCGCCGAGTGGGAGTGAGGGACCGTCCGCCGAATTGCCGCCGAATAGCTGGAGGTGGCGCCCCTCTCCGGAGTGGCCGCCCCAAGCACCTGCTTGGCAAGCTGGTGCCTGGAGCCGGCCCTGATTCTGGAACCACTGAGCTCTCCAAAAAAACAGTGCCTGTGTCATGGCTTCCTTCAAAAATCAAAAAGGCCAATCTGCTGTCCTTTCACGACAGGAGATAAAGATGAGTATTCTGGCCCAGTGTAGTAGATATGGAACAGGCTTGTATGCTCACGCCTGTACAGTCTATGGTCTTGACACAGCAATGGCCCCTTCTGTGTAGCCTGCATACAGGAGACTGTGCCAGGGGATACTAATGGCTTGAATTCAGTGATAACTCTGACTTTGCAGCATATCTGTTCAGTTATTTGGGGTTGGTTATGCCACTTCTCCTAGAGTAGTCACAATTTGGTTCTTTAGTAGCCCAAACTAGCCATCTCTCCCTATTTGGCGGCGATGGCGTTATGAAGTGAGGCGGAGAGACACTTATCAACCCAATGGTTAAGCTGAAATACTGGATTTTCCAAGCTTGTAGGAATCAGCACTGATTTTGAAATATCTAAATATCATGTAGCCTTTCAAATACATCTTCAATACATTTGAGCTAATTCCTTTCAATATTCCTCATCATGTACATAACATGACAGTTTTCCATATTATTATTTTCTCTATAGCTACCCACTAACTCTTACCTGTCGAGGAGACGTTCCAGTACTTCTTTAGTAGAGGCAAAGCCCCTATATGTTGACAGAAAGATGCTGATGTAGGTAAAGTCATTGTCCCCAAAAGCCGTCAGCAGGTTCTCCACAAGTTTCTCCAGAGTGCCAGCTTTTATTGTTCTGATCTTACATGTTTCGTACTGGCTGACGGTATGTCCTGGAGGCAATTGGTCCCCTTCAACCTATGAAATAAAGGATCAAAAGCATGGGAGAAACCAAATACCCCAAATGAGAAGAATTACCACAGCGAACAACAAGTTAAACTATGCTTTTTGGGTAAGGGATAAATGACAGTGTGCCTTCAAGTCCTGAAATATTCTGTCATTTTTGATGACCACTGAACTCTAGAAGATGGGTCTATTGATGAAACACTTCAGAAGTGTTTCCCCTTTTAAAAATATTTCTTTGACATCCTTCACCTGATGTTTCAGTAGCGGACTGTAGTCAAACCACCACACTTTATGATGCCATTAGATCTTACAATCTAAACCAGACTAGTACTTGGATAAGAGACCTGTAAGGAACATCTAGGTGTGAGAGGAAACAATACTGGTAATTCAGTGGCTCTCGTATTTCTAAATCAGTATTAAAACCAATACCCACAGCCAGGTGTTTGGAACACTGAGGCAGGGGGTGGAAATTATGCACCGAAGGTGATAATTTTAGATGAGATGTAAAACTGATGTCCTGAACACTTGCGGTCATTCAACATTCCATAATGCTTTTTGCAAAAGGAGGGTGTTAACTCTAGTGTCCTGGTCAAATCCCAAATGTATCATTACATTCTGTCACTATTTCTCTTTGTTTCAATGAGATGCAATATTTCTCATCACGTCTACATTTTTGTATAGCATTTTGTGTACGGTTTAGAGCCTGAACTAATGTCTGTTGAAGTCAATGGGAAGAGTTCCATTGGCTTCAATGACTTTTGGATCAGGCCTTAAAGAGCTGTCATTATCACTCTAGAGTTGATTATATGTCAGTAATGGAAAATGATCCCCGTGAATAGTTCATATACATGTTTGTAAAGGTATCGGAGATTACAAGTGCTATATAAATTAAAGATATAAATACACGCACTAATAAATAAAATATAAGAGTAATGACTCCATCAATTTGATGAGAAGTTCCCTTTTTTTCGTTTAAATTGCCCAATATTAAGGAAGAATTTTATTAGAGACTATTGGCATAAAAAAGCAGAGAGCGGGAAAGAGGAGACTTCAGCAACGTGTATAGTTTTTTCTTTTAAAAAAAAAAACGGTGTGCCAGTGTTACTAAGGTACTGTAGATTCAGCTTGGGGAATGTATGCTGAAGTGCATGTGCTCAGTTACCTTGTAATGAATGGTGTGTGTAGGTGTCATCCAGCCTACCTACTGCTGATACCAATAAACTTTCACGAATGGGAAAAAAAGCTGTTTCCTTGGAGTGAAGTAGATGGTTCATACCTGTCTGTGAGAGTCTGCAATCCCAGATGGGAAAAAAAGTGTTAACAATCCCCCGCAAGCAACATAGTCTGACTTGTGTAAATTAACAATTGAAATACAGTTTGAATAAATGAAAACAGCTCTTTTAAATATAAAGTTACTTTTATATGGGTACAAGATGTGTACAATTTAGGGTAGGAAAAATGTATATATTGAGGAGTAATGGGATCATGCAAAGGAAAATTTAGGCTATCAAGAAACATTTCTTGACCACAAGGTCTATTAGACTGTAGTATGATCTTCCACAGGAAGTAGTGGAAGCCCCATTGTTTAGACATTTTAATTCTAATTTAAAATCAGACTGGATGGAGCACTAATAAATATGTTGTAGAGAATAACCATGCACTGACCAAGGATGGTCTAAATAAGCTAATTAGTCTTATCCATCATTATTTTTTGCTACAGTCTCAAGACAGAATAGGATGAGTTCAAGCTATTTCCGTTGCACTTCAGCATTAGGACATTGAATAGTTTGTTTTCTGGTAGCTTTCAGACACTAGCTTACGCCCGACATTCTACTGAGACTGAAATTCGAGATAGAGACAGAGTGTCACAGCTGGTTTCCCCACACCCAGCCTCTCCCTCCCCAGCTAACAGCAATATAATATCACCACTGCTGCTTCTCCTTTCCCCGGCTGTCCCTCAGTGAAATTCTGTAATTTTTGTTAAAGAACTGTTGTTTTTTATCTGAATTCAATGTTGGTGAAAGGTGCCAGAGTCTGAGGTCCTCAATCTACAGAGCAGGTGCAACCTGAATAGCAGAAGTACAAGTTTCTCCATGTTGCTTTGGCAACATAGCTCAACCTTCCCAGAAAGGACCACCTCTAGGAGTTAGAAGGAAGTTCAATCTCCATGCTCAGCCAATCACTGGTCTCTCTGACAAGACTGCCAAATAAAGCACTTGTTAATGGCAACTATGATGGCAGTTTCTGAGACACAAACACCTGGTACTGGACTGAAGCCATCAAAGAGCCATGAGATGTTTGTGTCTTTTGGTAACTACCAGCCTAAACTGGATTCAAACTGGCAAGACACAAAGAAAGGCTTGTTAGTCAATTATCAATTTCCAGAGTCACCTTGCCCCACACAGTTTTGTGATCTTTAAAATTCTTTTAGAAAACGGCAAGCCTGAGTCTGGCTTCTCTGAGGTAGCCAACTGCTGTTGTATCCACACGTGCTGCTTTGAGGAAGAAAGTCTCATGTTTGGTAGTTTCCAACATTGGTTTCTCTTCTAGAGTTCTTCCCCAAAATGGCTGCCACCATTCTCAGAGCACAGTTAACCACCTTTGTGTCTACTTTATGAATGGCTCTGCGACCATATATTGTCTTCAATCTATTTGTGGCACTACTATGGACAGCAGTAAGAGAAATGCGTGCGTCTTAAGGTCAGTATATGGCTTGAAGTGCTTGAGGGCTGGTACTCTTCTCCTCTATTGATGCAGATTATCCAATGGAACTCTAAAGGCTCCTTTGTCCATTCAACCAACCAACCAGATATTATGTTGTGTTTGTTCATATCACCCCACTTGCTACACTTTGATATCCTAATGACAGGTAGGCTGGCAAAAACATCCAATGCAGTCCAACAACTTTTTCACAGACAGATTTTCTCTCAGCTGTTTAATGCTGGGAGTTTTAGTTAAACAGGTTTTAACAAAACAAAACCATAATAGGGCTCTATAGAAAAAAAAAAAAGGAGGGTGAGGCCAGACCTGCTCTGCTACAACCAAGATGTCCTTTATAGAGGCAAATGCTATGTGCCGGAGTGCTTGTCTACACACAAAAATGCACTCCTTTACCAGTTTATTTAAAATTGTCCAAACTAATATCAGTTTAAAACTAATTGTATCAGCTTAGTTTTCCTTTGTAAATTTACCGTTTCAACGCCAGGTTTAAATTATTATTTTATGTAATGTGGTAGTGCCTAGAAGGCCCAGTTAAGGACCAGAACTCCATTGTGCTAGACACTGTACAAAAACCAAACAAAAAGATAGTCCCTGATTTAAAAGTGTCCACGTGCAAAGTTCCATCTATTTAACTAAATTAACTTTAAAACACACCTTTAGTTAAATCAGTACAACTGCATGTTTAGATCAGGCCCGACTCACACAAGTAGTCCTGTTGGCTTTAACAGGACTACTTGTGCTACTAAGTCAAGCACAGTTTGGAGACCAATCCAACTCCCATTGACTTTAATAGGATCCTGAATCAGACTTATCTGCTAACTTGGTGTGGTGATCTTCTTCCTATAAGGCTGCTGAGTTAGCTTTTGTATAAGTATTAGCAATATAGTGATAGATATCCGTGGAACTGTATTCACTCCTTCTTACAAGAAGAAACTCCTTTTTTTTTCTTGGTAGTGTAGTTGGCTAGGAAGGATGACTGTTGTCTGGGGGTCAGGCCAGGAAAATGGGAGTTAGGGCTTTAGGGTCCTCGCTCTGCCAACAATTCATTGTGTGGCCAGGGCTAGACAGTTACGGACAGATTGTGTCATTAAGGTACAGCCCCCAGTAGGTGGGAGATGAAGGGCCACACTGCCCCAGTAGGAATTCTGGGAGGTAAGGTAGCTCAGGGAGGCACAATATCTCCCAGAGCACCCTGGCATGGGAGGAGAACATCTGCCGTGCATTCTTTCCAGAGGGTGCAGCATATGCTTCCCTTTGAGGCCAGACAGCTACACAGCCCTGTTTTCTCCCCACCCATTTTGAGGTGGTCTACAACTGTGTCTAGCTACTTTGCAGGGGGATACAGGCAGCAGAAGGCTCTTTGCACCTTACTCACTCAGCTCATATATGCAAAGCCAGTCATAATCCAACCCTTAGTCTGCGTGCCTCAGTTTACCCATATATAAAATGGGTATAATAATACCTAGCTCACCTCTGATGCTATATAAATAATTGGTGATTAGACAGTCATAGGATGCAAGTATTATTTGCACACACCATCCTCAATAGGAAAGTAATTAAAATATACATTTAAATATTTATCAAGTCACTGTCATGAATTTTTAATCTTGATCCATTTTGCCTTTCTTGCTACTTTGCTTTAAAATCAGGGACCAATGTTATAATAAAGGATCTAACTAGCAATCTTTCTTTAGTCTTCAGATCTCTTTTATATATAGGTTTGGTCACTGTTGTGTTTTAGACTATGGAGATTAACAGAAGATTTTACATACATATTTATTTATTTTACTTCACTATCTTAAAACAATCCAGCCAGTTTGAAGACTTACTAATGATGAACAATCTTAAGAAGTGGTAAGAAACCAATTTGGGGAAAAACTGTGGATTTGTATCATTCAGTGATAGGTACATGCAGGGTAAGAAGTTAAATGCAAAACCTGTAGTTTGCTAAATTTCCCCTTAAGTGGCTTTAATCCCCCTTGCAAATCATTTTTACATTTATAATATAGCCTTTAATTTTTTTTTATAAATCACTTAAAAACGAAATCCTTCCTTCAGTTTGAGGAAATGAGCATTATCTGAAATCTTACTTTAAAGCAGCAGCATCTCACTTGTGAATGAGGACATTTCTTTTGTTTTAGCGCAGGGGTAGGCAACCTATGGCATGCGTGCCAAAGGCAGCACGCGAGCTGATTTTCAGTGGCACTTACACTGCCCGGGTCCTGGCCACCGGTCCTGGGGGCTCTGCATTTTAATTTAATTTTAAATGAAGCTTCTTAAACATTTTAAAAACCTTATTTACTTTACATACAACAATAGTTTAGTTATATATCATAGACTTATAGAAAGAGACCTTCTAAAAACGTTAAAATGTATTACTGGCACACGAAACCTTAAATTAGAGTGAATAAGTGAAGACTCGGCACACCACTTCTGAAAGGTTGCTGACCCCTAAATTTAGCGTATGCTTTGGGCCTGTAGAACAAGGAACAACATGCCTTCCCTGTTACATTAAAATATAATTAGCTGTTTTTATACAGATGATTCAGGCAGGGAACCAAAATAGCAATGAGCAATAACTTCTACATCCCTAAAGTCCATGGGAAATTATTTATCATCATCATTTATTTCCAGTAGCATTCCACAATGTGCTAGGCTTTCTAAACTGCAAAGAAAGCACGATCCTTGACCCAAAGAGCTCATTATCTAAGGTCTTAATCTTGCAAATTGCTCCATGTGGCTGGATCGCCATGCCTCTGAAGGAGTCCCCGCTGACTTCTCCTTGTTTGAAGCAGGTTACAGGATTGGGGCATAAAAGATCAACAGAGAGTAATGAGAAAGGATATGTAGATAAGTAGAGGGTCAAGGGAGTTAATAACCACATCTTGATAATACATAAGGTAATGCTAACATTATAAACAGATTAGGACCTTATTGTGAACTCACTGGCATGGAGTGTCTACACCATGGATAGCGGTATGGGGTAGAACCTGGTCTCAAGTGCACTGCTGTCAATGCAACCCCACTGAAATAAATGGAGTGACACCACTGGAACTTGAAGATTTTGTCCCACAAAAATCTTAGAATTGCTATTTATTAACCTTTTGCGATTGAAAAGTATGTGAATTGCCATGGCACTCTACAACCCCACCCAGAAAAGGCATAAAGCAACACGATGGTATTACTACTATTATTTTTGTAAGTAAAAAAATTTCTAAGCAAAACTTAGTTTTGTGAATAAACTAAAACAAGCAATTTGCATGTTAAAAAAAAAACCGAACCTCATTTTTGATACTTCACTGTTAAAGTTTTGATTTTTCAAATCAGCTATTAATTATTTAACAGTTCCCTTCACTTCATGAAGAGGAACTTGTGCATCATTGTATTTAACTTAACATTTTTTATCTAGCAGAATTTTTTTCCTTTTACATTAAAGTTAGGGCCATATTCTACTCTTTTTCCATAGGCAAAACTCCCATTCACGTCAGCATGCGGATGAAGGGGAGAATCTGGCTCTAAGATTGAAACACACACAAAAATACACTAATTGTAACTTGCCCAAGACATCATACTGCGAGAATGCTAACAAAAAACCACTGACAACCCAAAATTGAGTTTGCCAGCAAAAGAGCAAGCTGCTAGAAATCATTTTAAGGGACTTTTAGGGACCGTTTTTATTTGCATTATTTCAGCAACTCTGCCTTGAAGTTTAAAAGGAAAAAAGACTTGGTAGACAAGAGTTCAGTAACACAGACTTACAGAATAAGACATTGTGGGCTGACCTAGCATGCTAACAGGAAACTGCTCAATCTGGATTTAATCAGAGACCATCTCTTTACTGACATGACCAGGATACCCAAAAGCAGGAGGAGTTTTTATGTTTGCTTTGGGCCAGCTGTTTGCCTATGAGAATACTGTATCTACTGCTTTTAAAAAGGGGCCTCTGAAGCCCTTGGACAAGTTTTCACCCATTAAAGTCACTGGAGGTCACATGCCAATTCCGAAAGCTCGATTTTGAAAAGTTTACCCCCAATGTTTCCTTCAATATGAATGTCTAATGGCTCGGTTTTCAAAGGTGCTGAGCACCTCAGGCTTGCATTAACTTAACTGGGATTCATGGAACCCCAACAACTGAAAATCAGGCCATATGTCTCAATTTCACAGTGATTTCCTCCAATCAAAAGAATGCTAGTACTGATATTTTGTGCATGTGCTTGATGAGCAAACAGCTTCCTACCACATAAGGAGAATCTCTCAATACCAGATGAAACTACTTAAGAGTAAACTGAGGTATATCTTTTATTCATCAGAATAGGTAGCTATTAAATTGATGTGTTTCTAACAATCTCTATCAACCCCTTGGAATGTTATGTACTCTCCAGTTGGGCTTTATAGCACGTAACTTCATCCATACATACAACTCCCACACACAACAATGGTGCTCCATGTGGATTGAAAGTTCTTAGGTTAAGATTCTGTGAGATGCTGAGCTCCCTCAACTCACATGAACTTCAAAGAGAGTAGAATTAGGCCCTGATTGGCATATAACATTAACATAAAGGTCACCCACAGAACAGAGTTTGGTTCCATTGTCATTTACAACTGAGGCCTTCACCCTGCTGCAACTGCCATCATGCAGGCAGATGTCTGCACCCACATGGAGTCCCACTGACTTAATTGGGCTCCATGTAGGTGCAGAGATCCACCACACAGCTAGCTGCAGGACTGGGGACTTAGACTGTAAATTCTTTGGGGCAATGATTGTACCAGCTTCTCTTTTAGCACAGAACCCAACACACACCTTCTGAACTCAATAAATAGTAATAATACAGAACCATACTCAGAGTGTCCTAAATTACAATGAGTTTGTTACTGGCACAGCAGGAAATGTATAGGCAAATGTGACAGCCATTATGAGTTCAATAGCAGATCACACAGTTTATGATATTAGAGCCTTTCTCCCTCCCCCCCTTTGAGGTTACTGGCCAGGAAGCTGAGGTTATCTACTGCTCCTTCCACAAAATACCAGAGAAGCTTTAATTTCCACAAAGACACCACCAAAGACAGATAGAAAGGAAAGCAGCACCTAGGCTATACCAGTCCACTACAATTTAAGTACTCGGTATAGGACTTGAATCCACAATCAGGAAAAAGATCTTGGAGTCATCGTGGATAATTCTCTGAAGACGTCCAGGCAGTGTGCAGCGGCAGTCAAAAAAGCAAACAGGATGTTAGGAATAATTAAAAAGGGGATAGAGAATAAGACGGAGAATATCTTATTGCCCTTCTATAAATCCATGATACGCCCACATCTTGAATACTGCGTACAGATGTGGTCTCCTCATCTCAAAAAAGATATACTGGCATTAGAAAAAGTTCAGAGAAGGGCAACTAAAATGATTAGGGGTTTGTAACGGGTCCCATATGAGGAGAGATTAAAGAGGCTAGGACTTTTCAGCTTGGAAAAGAGGAGACTAAGGGGGGGGGTATGATAGAGGTATATAAAATCATGAATGATGTGGAGAAAATGAATAAGGAAAAGTTATTTACTTGTTCCCATAATAACTAGGAGCCACCAAATGAAATTAATGGGCAGCAGGTTTAAAACAAATAAAAGGAAGTTCTTCTTCACATAGCGCACAGTCAACCTATGGAACTCCTTGCCTGAGGAGGTTGTGAAGGCTAGGACTATAACAGGGTTTAAAAGAGAACTGGATAAATTCATGGAGGTTAAGTCCATTAATGGCTATTAGCCAGGATGGGTAAGGAATGGTGTCCCTAGTCTCTGTTTGTCAGAGGGTGGTGATGGATGATAGGAGAGAGATCACTTTATCATTACCTGTTAGGTTCACTCCCTCTGGGGCACCTGGCATTGGCCACTGTTGGTAGACAGGATACTGGGCTGGATGGACCTTTGGTCTGACCCAGTATGGCCATTCTTATGTTCTTAATCTTGTGGGCTAAACACAAGAATGCTACCCATCAAGCTATAATGGCATTATAAAGGAATGGTATATTGGTGTCACTCAGCTAACTGTGTATATTAGTAGCAAGGAGTACTGACAGACTTAGAAGGACATCACCAACTGAAATTTGCTCAATATCTACATGATGTTACACAAGGACTTTCACCCGCCTCTTCTATCCAACTCTCTGCCCTCACTGAGCCAAGACAACTGGATCTGAAAGATCAGCATGGGTCATTTCTCTTTCTTGGTTTTCACAGTTCTATCAGATTTCATAATTCAACAGTTAACCTGTACCCCATTCTCTATCACATACACTTTTTCCCCCATTGCGAATCTTAAAATTGTACATGCTAGAGGAAGCAAAAATATAAAAGGAACATTGCCTACAAGATGTACTTATAAAATCCTTGTGGGCCAATTCTGGAGCAAGTGCCTCTGTAAGCAAGACACAAGTTACAAGTGGTGAAGCACTGGAATGGGTTACCTAGGGAGGTGGTGGAATCGCCTTCCTTAGAGGTTTTTAAGGTCAGGCTTGACAAAGCCCTGGCTGGGATGATTTACTTGGGAATTGGTCCTGCTTTGAGCAGGGGATTGGACTAGATGACCTCCTGAGGTCCCTTCCAACCCTGATATTCTATGATTCTACATTCATACCGCATATGAAAATATTTTTGGGGTGGTGGGAGATTAAAGTACAGTGATGTTTGAACAAAAGAAAGTATAAAATAAACTAGGTAAGAGTGTGTTAACCGTTTGCATTTCACACCTCTCCAGGAATGTGTCTTCAAAAAGACATTTACTAGAAAGATTTTCCTAAATCAACTGTGCAAATCAAACATACAAATTTAGCCTTCCTTGAGTATGTTTCTGAGAACCCTTCCATACCCTAAAAATTGAGGCATTCAAGATTAGTGCACACTTGAAAATCTGGGCCTAACTCCTTGCTGTTTTATGGCTTCATGTTGCTCCCATTGCAGCCAATAGGAAAATTCCTATTAATTACAATGACAGTAGGATTGGGCCCTTAAGCTGTGGCCCTGAGCACCTTCTGAAGGTGCCAAGTGCTCTCTCAGGAGGCATTCGGCACTTTGCAGAATCGGGGCCTTTATTCCCAAACTCAGATTCAATCGCACAGATAATGAGGATCCCAAACCTAACCCCTACTTCCAGTTTCTTTTCATTTTAACAAGCAGATGAATGAAGTTAAAAGTGGTGACTGCAAAACAGCTGTGTCCATGCCCTGATCTCAAAGATCATGCAGACTCTGGGCCAATGTCCAAACTCACCCCTTCCTGAGGTTTGGCTTTATTGGTAACTCAAAAACAACAGAGCAACACACGTTTCATCCTGATTTCCTTCCCAAGCTTGGCTGTTTTTAGGATTTCCCTCCAAGACCACCTCTGCATAACTAGTCTGGATCTTAATATAGGGTTTTAACATCTGAGCGATCTCAACAGAAGAGCTCTGAATTCCTACAGGGCCTCAGAGTCTGCTACTGGTACAGAGACAAAAAAGACTGATTACAGAATACCATCATAACCCTTCCTGACAGGATGAGAAGGCAGGTCAGGAAATGGGGACACATTAAAAAGGCCCATAAAAGAGGCAATAGCACAAATCCAACTACCCTAAATGAACAAGAAAAACTGACAACAACATACATATCTTTTAAAATAAAACATTAGCCTTTACAACACCACCATAATGCTTTTTCATAATATACTTAGATATGCATTACGTGCTGCAAAGGCAGACTATACGATATATCATGTGAATAACTAAGTGAAAAGGTTGCTTAAATGGCTAACATAAATTGCACGAATTTAGCAGCCAGCCTAAGGCTACGTCTTCACTACCCGCCTGAATCGGCGGGTAGAAATCAATCTCTCGGGGATCGAATTATCACGTCTCGTCGGGACGCGACAATCGATCCCCGAATCGATGCTTGTACTCCACCAGCGCAGGTAGGAGTAAGCGCCGTCGATGGGGGAGCCGCGGAGGGCGATTTGCCGCCGTCCTCACAGTGGGGTAAGTCGGCTCGGATACGTCGAATTCAGCTACGCTATTCGCGTAGCTGAATTTGCGTATCTTAAAT
>NW_020664561.1:15094789-15105618 GCF_002925995.2 Terrapene triunguis | reverse complement strand
CCCCCCCCCCCCCCCCCGTAGTGAAGACGTAGCTTTACTCATGTACGTTACTAGTAATCTTGCTTCCTTACTTTAACCACTTACACAGCTTAGTCTGAAGAGCTGATCTGGAAAAACCAGTTAGACTTATTCCCTTTTGGTCTTTCCAGAACCACATTGTCTGTGTGTATTAGAAAGATCCCGCATGGAAGAATTATAGAAACTACAGAAAGAAATACCATTTAACTAATCTAATCCATATCCCTATCACTGCAGCATAGTTTCCCACGGTACATTTTCTGGCGTTTTATCTAATCTAGTCTTAGAAGTCCCCTGTGTCTTCTAAAACTAGATTAGATAAAACGCCAGGAAATCATCTTCCTAGTCTGTCAATCTGCTTGTGCCACACCCATCTTTGAAATTTTACACTGGCTTCTCCTCCATGCCATTTAGTTTTTCTTATTCTCATCTTCAAATCCTTGCATAACCTTGCCCATTTACATAGTCTCCTATTGCACCACCCTTAACCTTTCAATTTAGCAATGATGCCAGCTTCAGTGCTCCCTCAGCTATCCCCATCTCTTTTCCTGTACCACCCCATACAGATGAACTGCCCTACCAGAGCTCACCCCCTGAGACCGTTCTACATTCAAATCCCTCCTGAAGACTCATCTGTATCACCACGCCACAAGAAGTAAGTCAACTTCACTGTGCTGGGCACATGCCTTTACTGACTAACTGCTATCTTACTGTTTTGTCCCCTTCTCTTTCCTCCCTAATCTCCACCTGTTTGTTTTGTTACTTCTTCATTCTACCATTGTGTCAAATTAGACTGGAATCTTTTCAGTGCAGGGATCATGTCTTATCTGTATTGTGAAATAGCCAGCACACTACTAGGTGCTGTAAAATAATAAAATAAGTAACCCCCCTAGCTCATCTGCAGTACCCCACCCTCTGTGTCTTGCGGGAAATCTTCATTAGAAACTCTGCCAGGTGACTGATCCTCTGTGCTACTCCTACTGGTTTTACCAGAGGAGAGGACAACATGGCCCTAGACGTCATCATTTCCCAGAATTGGCTTTCTGAAATCCATCCCCTTGTCCAGCTGCACTCCATGAACTCATGCCTTCCCAAACTGCATTAAGCAAGCTTGTGCTCAGTGATTCCAAAGTTCTCCATAATCCTCACCTTCTCAACCTGCTCAGACGTTGCAGATTACGCTGATTACACCATGCATACACAGAGTGGAGGTTTTCCAGGGAATGATCCTGCTCTCCTTACTCCCACAAAACTTCAACTGCAGGAAGTTGCTCACAATTTAGATACAGAAACAGAAACTAAATTTGTCAAAGTGGAATTCTGATCTCTTAACCACACTCAACATTTGCTCACAGGGATGGTTTTCCCCCAGTTCTGCACTCTCCTGTTTGGTCATAGGAATTATCAATACGGCAAATATATTCAGATAGTTTTAATGTGGCAAAAGTCACTTCGTTGTATGAAAATACAAGGTCAACATCAAGAAAAACAAGATTCACGTGTAGGCAAAAGGAGTAAGGACTTTTTTTTTTTAAGTAGTAATTATATTTTTGGGTTCTTAAAAATTGCAATACCTTCCCCCATAAAAAGAAAAGTTACAACATTTTTCTTTCCAGGAATGTGATTTAACTTATTTGTTAAGCTAATAATCACTTCCTGTTCACTTGCTAGAAACAAAGAACGACTGTGGGAGACAGTAAACAATACTGCTGAACTTGAGATGGATTTAAAGATGCTGCAAGAAATAATTCTATTGCAGAACTACTGCATATAAACATATTGCATAAGTCTACATAGCTTTATTTACTCTGATTGGATCTGTGGCTTTGCTTTCAGATTACAAAGCTTATTTAAACAGTACACAGCATTGTATGGCACAGAATGAAAACTAAAATCATATTGACTCAAGAAATCAGAGAAAACTGCTATTGAATCCAATGTAAATAATCATGCAGGAGCGACAGATTTTCACTGTCTGCATCACTTAACTACTAATCCATCTCCCCAAGACGTACACTTTGTTTACATGAGAAAATTGCACTAGTTTAATGTAAATCGGTTAACTTGGTTAAGGCAGAGCTGAACTCTGTGTAGACACTCTTATTTTGTTTTAAGAGTGGATTATTTAACTTTAGCAATCAATCACACACACACACACTGAATGGAGAGCTGGGAAATAAAACTGTAGCTGAGGTGAGATTAAATGGGTTTTGAAAGAGGGGTATGTGTAATCATATTTTAAATTAAATTGAGCAGGTAACATAAGCCATTTTATTGAGAAAAATAAAGGAAACGTTTGATATGTTTTATATCAATTACTCAATGCAAAGTCTCTACCACCAGCCTTTTAAAAAATTATTTAAAAAAAACAAACAGGTCAGCATTAAAGAATTTGTACAACTAAGCATAAATAAAAGATTGGTACATTATAAACCTCATTTCTGTGGTTTTTATTTTTTAACTGCCCTGTATTTTGAAACAGCGAGATATTTCTCAAGTGTGGGGCCAGAGCAGAGAAAGTAATAATAATAAGATCATGTTGTTACCCAATACTAAAAATTACCATCTTCAGCATTTCTTTAAACACAAACAGAGTCCAAATATATTTGTTCAGTTTTCAACAGAATTAACATGATCAAAATGCAATTTGGCTTAACTACCAAGTACTCATTAGAGATTTGACCATGCACACTTGTAAGATTCTTTCCTCACAAGAACAAAAATGAAAAAACAGTATTATTCATATATACTAAATACACAGTATATAGCTGCCATACATATGTTTGTAATACCCATGCTCTAAATGCTAGGTATGTGGTACATTGCATAGGCATATGGTTAACAAATATATCACTTATCTGTGCAAATTATCACATACCTATGACTGCATCCCTTACCCACTAATCCATCCCCACAGACGTAGGCCTCGTCTAGATGAGAAAATTGCACTAGTTTAATGTAAATCAGATAACTTGGTTAAGGCAATGCTGAATTCTGTAAAAACAACGAGGAGTCCTTGTGGCACCTTAGAGGCTAACAAATTTATTTGGTTTGTTAGTCTCTAAGATGTCACAAGGATTCCTCGCTGTTTTTGCTGATACAGACTAACACGGCTACCAGGGCCGGCTCCAGGCACCAGCTTACCAAGCAGGTGCTTTGGGCGGCCACTTCGGAGAGGGGCGGCATGTCCAGCTATTTGGCGGACGGTCCCTCACTCCTGCTCGGAGCGAAGGACCTCCCGCCGAATTGCCGCCGCAGATCACGATCGCGTCTTTTTTTGTTGTTGTTTTTGTTTGGCTGCTTGGGGCAGCCCAAACCCTGGAGCCGGCCCTGACGGCTACCACGCTGAATTGTGTGTAGACACTCTTATTTTGTTTTAAGAGTGGCTTATTTAACTTTAGCTCAAATCTTTATTTAACTAAAGCTAAATCAGACACATGCATGTGATAGCATCGAATGGGGATATAAAGCAAGTATAGCTTACATGCAAAACAATTAACATGAGGGCGGAAGACAAAGCAAGTGCTCCCCCGGGTGTTCTTACATCTTCCTGTTTGATATTGTTTTAAATGTCACAACAGGAGCTGGCACCCTGTGTTCTTCTCTTCTCTGCTTTAGCGCTTTTTGCCAATCAGTGTTTTTCTAAACAGAGAATTGTTTTTGCATAAAGAGGAATGAAAGTCTTGTGGCTTGAGTAAGTGCGCAAGAGTTCATTCACATTTTGTACAGCAAACGCAGCCAGCACACTGACAACCCAGCCAGCATCAATCTGGAGCACTCAATGGGAGAAAAGAACTGGTATTTAAAAATGCAAGGAACTTGATTTCCAAATGGAGTGCATTATTAGTACTTATTATTTGTTTCCAACAGCACCCACATTAGCTACTGTATCAAAATACAAGACACTGTCTCTGTGCTGAAGAGCTTCCAGTCTAAAAAGACAAATGGACAAAGAGTAAGGGCAGGAGGTACAACACAGAAAGAAAGTGGTAGAAGTGATGAATGGCTGTCTTCAAAATAAAATATTTGCTGTGTGTATTTGTTTCTATTGGATACTTAAACTGTCCTCCAACTTCCCCTCTTGCATGCCATTTTTCAACAAATGTCTCATACACATTGAGGAAGTAATGAAACTGTGGAATCTGGGTTAATTCAGAAAGACACAGAGAACTGTATCTGCACTCAGATAACACTGCAGCCCAAAAGTCTCATCAGCTCCTCTAATGACCTTATATACAGGGGAATACAACATACGGCTAGCTGCCTTTTGGAACAGCTCATTTAGGAGGACACTACTCTGGACTTAGTGTATGTGACAGTAGTTATTATAGAAGCTTTAATGCTGGGGTAACAGGCACTGGGGCTCTCTGAAGAGTTGACACAGGGGCTCTACAAGGTGGGCTGACTTATACCTACTTCCTGGTACATGGCTATTATGAAGCTTAATTAAGGCTGGTAAATTATTTTGAGATCCTTGGATGAAAGATGTTACTATATATAACTGAAATATATAATATTTCTTATATTATTATTGCACCTGAACAGAGAACCCATGAACTGTCCAAGAAGGAAGAAAAAGCTGCTGGGTATATATCTTAAGCTAATGGCGAGGAGAAAAGAATAGGCACAAGAATGGAACCTCCATGGAAGAGCTGTAATATGTATATGAGAAAGAAAGGAAAAACCAATACTTAGACGTTAAACTGCTCCCCAGAGCAAAGGGTGGGAAGGAAGAATGTTAAAAGAAAAAATGGATGAAAGAGTGGAGTATAGCAACGTCACGCAGAGGAAGAGTTTGAAACGCCGACACCTTATTGGTGTCTTTATGGTTCAGTGGGTAGCATTCTTGGCTCTGGCCCATGAGGCTGAGGGTACAGGTCACATACTAGCACTTGAATGCATTCCAAATGCTGACACAGCAGCCCCCTTCCAGGAAAGTACTAACCTGTGTACGTTAAACTATGCGCTTTTGCTCAACTCCGGTGTGGTCTGCATGGAAGTCAAAGGGCAGTTTTTAGAAAGAGTGGGGGATCAACCCCAGTGCCTTTGCCAAAATCCTTCCTCTTAACAAAACAGGTTCTAATATTCAAGACTGTGCCTGTGTGTGAGCTTTTGAGTGTATTTATCTACACAGTCACTGCACTACTAGTATACACAACAGAGTTTCATAGTGTGGATCAAGAAAATTTTGCCCCCGTACAGAACTGCTTGTACAGGGGCATGTACATTATGCCAGGATAATAAAATATAATACTTTGATCCAAGGATCTCAAAGTAGTTTACAAATATGGGTAAGCTTATCATAGATGAGGAAACGAAAGCACAGAGAAGTCAGATAGCTTGTTCAAGGCAACACAATGAGTCCATAGCAGTTGGAAATAGAATCTAGGACTCTTGACTCCCAGATCATGATGTGTCTCTAGTTTAGATGACACATTTCGGGTATTCATGTTCTCCATAAATTTGCATAGTAAGTAAGTAATATATAATGTATTCAAGAGAATGAAATATACAGTTTATTCTTAATGAACATTGGTGATACTTATGTCACATTATTTTTTAAATGATAGGAGATGTAAAGATGCAGGAGGAAGCGTTTTGGAATGGCAGCTATAATCTCATTTGTGCTCAAGCCAGCAATGAGCACCTTACTAGTGCAAAACTCTGCCCCTACAGAGCTGACTGCAAAATTAGGGCTTTAGTTTGTACATCAGTATCACGTTGGGACCAAAAAAGCCTATCAGGCCTTAGCCATAGTTGTTTGATGGAGCAAAAGGCTGATCACAGGTCATTCTACCATGCAAAATGGCAGACATTTTCACACCCAGGTGGGAACTACCAAATTTGCCAATTTCACTTTACTTGCAAAAGCTGTCATCAAAATCAAAGGCCAGCCTCATTCTGATGAGTTAGGAGAATGGGCAACAGAAGACATATGAAATTAAATGTAGAGAAATGTAAGAGGCTAGCAGGAAAATCTGACAAAAGTATTACCCTCAAAGGTCATGCACTACTGAACACAGATCGGGGAAAGATCTGAGGGGTTAAAGTAGGCAGAACATTAAATCTTTCAGCACAATGCTTAGAAGCAGTAATAACAAGCAAACACAATTCTGCAGTGTATAAATAAAGGGTATTGAACACAAGTCAAAGGACATTATTCTTCCATGGCATAAGGGCCTGATGAGGCCACATGTAGTGTGCTATTCACAGTTCTAGCTGCCTTTTTATTTTTTTTAATAAGGGCTATTATATAGCTGGGTAGAGTAAAGCAAAGAGCAAGCCACATGATTCCTGGATACACGCAAACCCACACAGAACAGTATGAGATACAGCCTGTTTTGCAGAAAGAAAATAATACAGGACCTATTTCAGTGGAGCTGGGTACTCACAGGTCTCATTGACTAGAAATGAGGTTGCAGGTGCTCAGCACTTCTGAAAAACAGGCCCACAGGGAAATCACAAATTATGTTATAATAAGGTCCTAACATCTACTGGTCACTAAAGTTCTCATGGCTCTTTTCATGAGTTTAAAGGTATTAGCCATGGTTTACTGTCAAATTCTACTGTGAGTAATTGTAATCTGCCTATCTAAATTCTGACCGCGGTCAAACTGGAAAAAGAAACTGATGAATATAGGCACAAAGTAATTGACACATCAGACCTGACCAGTGGTCCACACTGTCTCTGACAATGGACAGAACCAGATGCTTCAAAGGAAGGTACAAGAATTCTCATATCAGACATTGTGGAATAACCTGCCCATTGGGAAACAGTCTTCCTAGACCCAGGAAATTTGTGGTTATTTTATGCCCTGAAGCATGAAAGTTTCTCTCTTCTAATCTTATCTAATATAACTGTGATTGTTCTCATTATCCACATAAATATCTATTTCTTCTTGAATCCTTCTAAGCTGTGCAATTACACCTTCCGGCAATATGTCCGCCAGGTTAATTATGGCTGGTATAAAAATGTATTTCCATTTTAAAATTATCACTTTTCAATTTCATTGAACATCTCCTTGATATAAGGAAAACAGGAGCAGCCAGCTTACCTTCCCTATACCATTCATTATTTTAATATACTTTTCTCATGCCCGCTTATTCATCTCTTCTGTAAGGCCCCAATCCTGCAAAGGCTTATACCTGTGCTTATAGTTCAATTAACAAGACTTTATGAAGTCAGGGCCTAAATTAAACAATCCTAATAATTTCAGTGTCTTTTCATTTGAAAGTCTCTCCAGGCCTCTAACTGTTTTCATTTCCCATCTCTGGACCTCTTCTGTTTATGTTACATCTTTTTGAGATGGTGTGAGAAGATCTCAACACAATTTATCTAACAGCATTACAATATTTTTAGCAATGTTTTCTCCCCCCACCTCTTTATAGAACCTAACATTTGCTTTGTTTTCATGATTGTTGCTGCATAGTGAGTAAATATTTTCATAGAACTGTCCACAGTGAAGCCCAGATCTTTTCCCTGAGGGCTATAGTTAATTCACTTCCTGTCCTAAAATGTATCATTGTGTTGCTGTGTGTTATTAAATAGTTATTGCTTTCCATATATGGTACGCTCCCATTTATCCAAATGGGGGCAACCAAAAGTTGTGGATTACCAGGCATTTGGATAAATGGAAGTGCTATTAACTAAGGGCTACATTGGGGACAGACTGTGAATTCAGATAACTAGGATTGTCAGATAACTGGAATTATACTGCATACATCACATATGTGGAGAAGATACTCATGATAAACTGTACAGCCATGAAATAAATAATACCTTGCATCTTTGACAACTAATCCATCTCCATCAGGATTTATGCTAACATTTCAAACCCCTCAGAAACTTCAAAGAGCTCCTTTTTAAAAACAAAAACAAAAAAAACAAGCTACCTCAGAAATAGTTCCTCCTCCCCCACAAAACATAACCCAGCACAAAAGCCCAGGTAACAATGTCACTCATAAATTACGTGCCCAAACCAAATGTATGCATATGAAACCTTTATACTACATCACACCATAAGATTTTCTAGTTAGTCTGTCCAGTCAGTATTTGTGGCAGTGCTTCGAAAAGCATTTCGATGATAGGCGTTGTAAGAATGCCAGCTCACTATCATTTTAATTGGATATAAGAACAACCATACTGGGTCAGACCCATGGTTCATCTAGCCCAACATCCTGTCTCCCAACCCTGGCCAATGCCAGGTGCTTCAGATGGAATAAACAGAATATTCAATCATTGAGCGATCCATCCACTGTTGTCCACACACAGCTTCTGGAAGTGAGAAGCTAGGGACATGGGGTTGCACCCCTGACCATCTTGGCTAATAGCCATTGTGGAGCTATCCTCCATGAACTGAGGATAAGTTTCTAACATTGTTAGCTTTTTTGACTGCTGCTTCACATTGAGCAGATATTTTCAGAGAACTAACCACAAATGACTCCAAGTTCACCTTCTTGAGAGGTAACAGCTAATTTAGACCCTATCATTTTGTATGTATAGTTGGGATTATGTTTTCCAAAGTGCATTAATCAACACTGAATTTCATCTGCCATTTTGTTGCCCAATCACCCAGTTTTGTGAGATCCCTTTGTAACTCTTCGCAGTCTGCTTTGGACTTAACTATCTTGAGTAATTTTGTATAATCTGCAAACTTTGCCACCTCACTATTTACCTCTTTTTCCAGATCATTTATGAGCAGGAATCCTAGTTTTCTGTGATAAAAAAAACAAAATTATCTGATTAAAAAGAAACCTATAAAAATCAATGTTTTTCCAGTTACTGATCCATGAGAGTACCCTCCATCTTACCCCATGACTTCTTACTTTGTTTAAGAGCCTTTGGTGAGGGACCTAGTCAAAGGTTTTCTGAAAGTCCAAGTGCATTATATCCACTGGATCACTCTTGTTCACATGTCTGTTGACTCCCTCAAAGAATTCTAATAGATTGGTGAGGCATGATTGCCCTTTACAAAAGCCGTGTTGACTCTTCCCCAACAAATCATGCTCACTTATGTTCCTGGTAATTCTGTTCTTTCCTATGTTCTTTTACTTCACTTCCAGTCTCTAAACTATTGATAGAACGGTACTGTGTTGTGTTAAGCAGCAGCTATGTGAAGTGAAGTGATTGTTATACGTAGTATCTTGATTTCCATGGCCCCAAATCCAGAAGTCCTTATTGAATATTTTCCTCAGTCTTCACTCAAGCAAAGCTCCCACAGTCTTCAATACAAGTTTTGCCTGAGAATGACTAAGTAAAACCAGAATAAGGACTTCACAGTTTGGCCCTAAATGTATTTCTATATGTATTAGTGATTTCTATATCTATTTCTGTGATATGCTTTGAGGTTTACAAAAGGGGCTTTACAGAAACACATAAAGCTCATGTTAGCCTTTAAAGGATAGACACTACAGGCCTAATCCTGCACCAGTGAAGTTAATGGCAGTGTTGCGACCGATTTTAATGGGCTCAGAACTGGTCCCTAGCAGATGTAATGGTCTGAACCCAATAGGTACTTTCTAGTGTTTGGAGATGAGAAGTATGTTTTATGAATTAATTTAGTATTTTACCAATTCTGGAATAGTTCTGAGTCTGATGACAAGCAGCACTATAACATTTGCTTATTGATGCACGCATATTGCCTGCATTTCCCTCTTGATTTCAGACTATTAGAATACTTTTGTAGTAGAGTATTTATTTGGCAAGTAGATTTCTAAAGCAGTAATGAAAAATACAAGTTGAAAGCCTGCATTTCTAGATTGTCACTGAACATATTTTTAATTAACTTTACAAAGGCTAAATTTAAAACCAAGCGTGACAAACATATCCACTGTACAGCAGCCTGATCCTTAGATGAAAACGTCAAAAAAATTGTAAACTAATGGTTACTCCAGGTCTCCTCTCTTTACAATGTCTCAACGCAGCTCATATGTTGCTTCTCCGAGGCTTTCCAATGACACATAACCACACTGCTTGCCAACATTCCTTTAACCCTAACAGTGACCTACATCTTATAACTTCCAGAACAAAAATGGTAATTTCCTTTCAGCATGAACTGATTTGTTATTTCTTCAGTTTATCCGATCTTCAAAGCAATAACATCACTGAATTTTACCCTGCTAGTTAACAGCAACACAATTATTACTGGTTACACGGTGGTAGCCGTGTTAGTCTGTACCAGCAAAAAGAACAAGGAGTACTTGTGGCACCTTAGAGACTAACAAATTTATTTGGGCATAAGCTTTCGTGGGCTAAAACCCACTTCATCGGATGCATGCAGTGGAAAATACAGTAGGAAGATATATATACACAGAGAACATGAAAAAATGAGTGTTGCCATACCAACTCTAATGAGACTAATCAATTAAGGTGGGCTATTATCAGCAGGAGAAAAAAAACTTTTGTCATGATAATCAGGATGGCCAATTTCAAACAGTTGACAAGAAGGTGTGAGTAACAGTAGGGGGAAAATTAGCATGGGGAAATAGTTTTTACTTTGTGTAATGACCCATCCACTCCCAGTCTTTATTCAAGCCTAATTTAATGGTGTCCAGTTTGCAAATTAATTCCAGTTCTGCAGTTTCTCGTTGGAGTCTGTTTTTGAAGTTTTTTGTTGGAGAATTGCGACTTTTAGGTCTGTAATTGAGTGACCAGGGAGGTTGAAGTGTTCTCCGACTGGTTTTTGAATGTTATAATTTTTGACGTCTGATTTGTGTCCATTTATTCTTTTGCATAGAGACTGTCCGGTTTGGCCAATGTACATGGCAGAGGGGCATAGCTGGAACATGATGACATATATCACATTGGTAGAT
>NW_020664561.1:15051024-15094389 GCF_002925995.2 Terrapene triunguis | reverse complement strand
GGTTATCCAGCCAGTTATGCACCCACCTTATAGTAGCATATGCGGATACCCATAGCAGTGCCACTGACTTGAAGGTATATATTGTCCCCAAATGTGAAATAGTTGTGGGTGAGGACAAAGTCACAAAGTTCAGCCACCAGGTTTGCCATGACATTATCGGGGATAATGTTCCTGACGGCTTGTAGTCCATCTTTGTGTGGAATGTTGGTGTAGAGGGCTTCTACATCCATAGTGGCCAGGATGGTGTTTTCTGGAAGATCACCAATGGACTGTAGTTTCCTCAGGAAGTCAGTGGTGTCTCAAAGATAGCTAGGAGTGCTGGTAGCATAGGGCCTGAGGAGAGAGTCTACATAGCCAGACAATCCTGCTGTCAGGGTGCCAATGCCTGAGATGATGGGGCGTCCAGGATTTCCAGGTTTATGGATCTTGGGTAGCAGATAGAATACCCTTGGTCGGGGTTCTAGGGATGTGTCTGTGCAGATTTGTTCCTGTGCTTTTTCAGGGAGTTTCTTGAGCAAATGGTGTGCTTCTTTTGGTAACCCTCAGTGGGATCAGAGGGTAATGGCCTGTAGAATGTGGTGTTAGAGAGCTGGTGTTATTACTGCAGATCATCTGAGAAAGACACTGCAACTAAATGAGAACCCACTGTCCTCCTGAGAATGATACTGTAGGCAGATGAGCACCACACACTTCCTGAGAAAGATACCAGTGGAGTTCAATTATTGTGTAAAGTGCTGTTATGTGCTTGTGTATCACAGATACGCTTGAAGTATGTCACAAGCAATTCTCTCAAGTCAGATCGACAGTCAAATCTTTACATGACTACTACTCCTTCATAGGCACCACTGGTGCAAGAATTACACAATGACAATTTAAAAGCTTAGTAAGTGATCATTCTGGATGGTGACAAGATGTTCATCTTCTACAGTAAGGCCTCCTTTTCCCTCTTTTTGATGGCTTGTTCTGGGGGGTCATGGGGAGGGAAGAAACAGGAAAGAATAGTCTTTGGGCTCCCCAGAACACAGGGAGCATAGCGACAGCTAGTGCAAGATGTCCTTATATAGTCACACAAGGAGGGTGGTGTCCTGCTCATCCCCAAGACAGTCCCATAGGAAAGAAGGCAGAAAGGGAAAAATCTCTCTTACTACAGACAGTAACCCAGCATGGTGTCTGCTGGGATAATGCCTGCCAGATCCCTGGGAACTATTCTGCTGCTTTTGCCAAACACATCATTAGAACTGCTCCCACCAGTTCCTGCCTTCAGTTGTGTAGTGGAGGGACAGACCACAGGAATCTGAGCTGCCTTAGTCAGAAGTGGCCCAAATGCAGCAGTAAGCTGGTGACAAAACAAATGCCAAGCCCTTGTCTGCTGAGTGGGCTAGGAAGCTGCACTTAACAAGAAGTTCAGGGATCTAAGATAAAAGGACATCTTGAAGCTGGCAGAGTCTGTCCAAGGGTAAGGTGGGCTCAGATGAAGTCTGTCCACAGGGGACTTGAAGTTTTAGGTGTTCCTGAAGTTTTGGTGGCTCTAGGTTCCATTTAAGTCTTAATCTATCCCTGGCAGGCAGGGGCTGGAAAGACAAAAATCCAGTCTAAAATATAACTTATTTTCAAAGATCTTTTTCAAAACCCCAATGGGAGGGTTGCTCCCAAGGCTATAAATGTGGCTAGGGACCCAGACAGAGGGAACCACATCTGGAGTAAAAAGTTAGATTAACGTTCCAATGATGTTTTTCTGAGTGAATTACCCAATATAACCTCACTGGCAATGCCTGTGACTGAAGCTGTGCTTAGAAGCCAAGCAAGGCATCATATCCAGCTTTCTGTGTATGAGGCAATTAATTGTAATCCAGTTTTGAAACAAAAATATGAGATTCTCAGAAAAGATATTTAGCAAATACTTCACAGCCCTTCAGATCCAACGCAAAACTGCAAGTGGTCAGGTCTGTATTAAGCTACCCTCCCACAGCAGCTTAATGTTTATTTCAATTATATGTTAGCATCTAAAAGAGGAGCATGCTCAACTCTATACCCAGTCCAACAACATCAAAGAGACCCCCCAGACAGGTTGATCCAAAACATAAAAACCCCACAGGACAAAAGCTTAACTATGGCCAAAAACTAAGCAAAAAGAAATAGTCACATCTCTGAAACCTCACACTTTGGAAGTAAACAAAGCCATAAAGCTAACTGAATTAGGCTGAATGGGCTACTGAAATTGATCTCACTGGCCAGTTATTTATTTAGCAGGTTCCCCGTCTTCTTAAGGCACATCTGAGATCCTTTGTAAGAACCGCTATTACAGTACACTAGTCTGTATCTCCCATCAAGAAATGGAGAAATTATGATTTGAAGGTTGTCTCTCAAAGCTTAGCTATCATTTGTAAGGTGCGGGAAATCAGCTTCACGTGGTTTCTATCTTCTACAAGCACCAGAGAGCCACTTCTGTTCCAGGGTGTTTCCCTCCCAACCAGATCTTTCCAGGTCGGAGCATGGCCCTCCACTTTCTCCTCCCTGGCAGGGTGAAACAACACACTCCAGCTGCCTTTTAGAAGTAAAACTTCACAACATTTTTCAAACTTTATTTTTGTAATTTTGACCATCTGTCACTCACCCATGACTCTCATCATGCCTCTCTTTTGCATCATAGCATCCGTTCTCCTCCCGGCGTTCCCACACTGGCTCCATTTCCCTATCCTTATTACCTTCACCCCACTACCGTTCCCACTAGCTCTACCTGCTCCTCTTTCCCCGCCCCCCTCCATCCCCTCTCCTCCCATCAGCACAATTCCAGCTCCACCCCTCTTCTTCTTCACCTCTGGTAACATTTGTCCCAACTCTGGGCCTTCATCCATCCCTGCCCTCTCCACTTGTGACACCATTCTGAGCCTCATGCCCATCCCCTCCTTTCCCTTGATGTCTCTGGAATGCCCAATCCATGTCTACAAAGATAAAAGTCATCCACAACCTCTTCATAGCTCACTCCCTCCAGCTCCTGGCTCTCAGACCTCAATCCCGTCCTCTGTCAGGGGACTCTGCAGCTGCCCTCTCTTACAGAGGCCTCTCCTTCTCTCACGCTCCCTGCCTAGATCAGCCCATGCTGGAGATGTCAGGCTTCTCCTTTCCCATTCCTACCGCTTCCTCCCCCATCTCCCTTTTTCTTCTCTTTTGAACAGCACTGCATAGAGTCATCTCTCGTCTGTCCCTCTATGTTGCTGTCATCTACCATCCACTCAACTCACTCCTCCCCATCAGCCTTCCTCTCTGATTTCAGTTCCTAGCTTTCTCTTCTCAGTCTGCCACAGTCATCCTCAAGAACTTCAGCTCCATGTTAATGACCCACCTGACCCCTTAGCTGCACATTTCCTGGCCTGCATGTCTTCATTTAACCTGCAGCCCTGGCTCGGTTCTCCCACTCACCAAAAGAGCCTATCACTTGACTTGGTCTTCATCAAGCACAGCTCATTCTCTTGTCTCTGTTGCCACAGGCATTGACTTTCCAAAGCGTCGGGGGGTACCTTGCCTCAGGCCCCGCCCCCACTCCACCTCTTCCCCCAAGGCACCACCTCTTCCCACCCAATTCCGCCCCTCCCTGGAGCGCACTGTGTCCTTGCTCCTTCCCCCTCCCTCCCTGCACGCCGCAAAACAGCTGATTGCAGCGGGTGGGAGGCGTGGGGAGGGAGAGGGAGGCGCTGATTTGCAGGGCCTGCCAGGAGGCGCTGGGGGGAGCTGCTAGGGGTGCTGCCAGTGGGTGCTCAGCACTCACAATTTTTCCTCTGTGGATGTTCCAGCCCCAGAGCACCCACAGAATCAGCACCTATGTCTGTTGCTGATTTCCCCTTCTCTGACCATTACCTCATGCCTTTCAGCACTGCCCATCAGTCCCCCACACTATTGCCGGTCACTCAGCCTTTCCATGACTTCCAGTCCACCAGCATTGCTGATTTCTCATTTGCTCTCAGACTTCTCCCTGCACTCCCTCCCCTTTTCTTTCATTTATATGGTTGTTGATTCTCTCCACACTTCACTCTCCTCCACCCTTGACTCTTTTGCCCCTCTCTCCCATTGCAAGGTCTGCCCTACCAACCACCAGCCCAGCCTCACCCCCAATATCCACTCATTTGCTTCGACTCTCATGCTGCGGAATTACTCTGGTGGAAATCCTGTGCCAGGTCAACTTCCTCCACTACAAAATTCTGTTCTCTTCTCCTTCAGTTCTGCCATCTTCCTAGGTAAGTAACTCTACTTCTCCAACTTAACTGGATCACACAATCGCAATCCCAGCCACCTTTTCACCACCATCACTCACTCCTCAAACCCTCCCCTTCTCCCACCTCCACTTCTTTTTCAGAAGAGAAAACTGACAAAATACAATGAGAGCTTCCTCCTCCCCGTGGCTTGCTTTTCCTTCCCCACCTCCACAACTCTCTCTCTCCTTCTTCTCCCCATGACAGACATAGAAGCTTCTCACCTGCTCTCCTCCTCTAACCCCTCCACTTGCGCAAGAAACCCTATCCCACCTTCTGGTCTTCTTCACACCCACTCTTGTTCTCTCCCTTACTCTTCCCCTTAACTTCTCACTCTTGTCTGACTCTTTCAGCTGGCAATACAGTCATGCTTTAATCTCTGCTATCACAAAAAACCCACCCTTGACTCCACCTGCCTCTCCAACTACTATTTCACCTCCCTTTCATCTCTAAGTTCATTGAACATGTTGTTTACAGTTGCTGTCTGGTGTTCCTCTCTCCCACTTCCACCCTAGGCTCCAATCTGGCTTCCACCCCTTGCACTCCACTGAAACCACTCTCGTCAAAGTCTCCAATTACCTCTTCTTAGCCAAAGCTCAGAACCAGTACTCCATCCTCATCTTCCTTGACCTCTCAGCTGCCTTCAACACCACCAACCATGCTCTTCTTCTTGACTCTGTCCTCCCCTGGTTCTCCTACCTCTAATCCCTCCATCAGCCAATCCTCCTCACCTCCTCCCCAAACCTTATCTCTGGGTAATCTCCTCTGCAAACACAAACTCAACTACCATCTCTATGCTCACACCTTTCAGATCTTCCTTTCTACTCCAGACTGTCTCCTTCTGCCCAAACTAAAATCATGTGGATCTCTAGGCATCAGCTCAAACTCAACATGACTTAAACAGAGTTCTTAATCTCCTCTCCCCTCCAAGTCCTCCCTGCTACTTCCTTTTTCAATCTCTGTGGACAATATCACCATCCTGCCTGACATGCAGGCTTGTAACCTGAGTGCCATTTTCAACTTGGACCTCTCTCTGTCTCTCTACATCTGCACTTCCAGGCTAAGTGTAAATTTAGCAGATTCTTTCTGTATAACATCTTTAAGATACCAGCTTTCCTATCCAGAACACAGATGAAACTCTCATCCAGGATCTCATCATATTGCATCTCAGCATCCTTTTCTCTCTGCAGTATCCTTTTCTCTGGTGTTGCCAAATGTAAACCCCACTCAAACCCATTAAGAATGCTACTGCAAAGATCATTTTTCTAGACTGTCACTGTGAGTATGTCTCCTCTCTCTCTACGCCATCCACTGGCACACCCTTCTCTATTGCATCAAACATAGCTACTTGTCTTCACTTTGAACGTCCTTCAACAGCCCATCCCCACTCCACCCATCATCTCTCATTGACTATTGAGAGGTCAACTTCCACCTCCCATTGGCCCAAGAGGCCAGCCTCCATAGCCCAACTGTTACATTTTAAAACAAGCACCTTTGTGCTTTCTCATGCTGCCCCTCATGCCTGGGAGGAGCTACCCATAAACATCCATAAAACAGTTAAGCTGCTGGTATGCAGAGAGTACTGCATACCACGTGGACCAATACGGTCTCATTGTTTCCTTGTAGTCCTCCCGTCTGTCTGTATCCATCTTTTGTCTTAGGGCTTGTCTACATTACCTGCTAGATCGACGGGCAGCGATCTAGTCTAGATCGCATGTAGTCTAGATGCGATAAATCGACCGACGAGCCCTCTTCTTTCGACTCCAGTACTCCACCAGGGCGAGAGGCGCAGGTGGAGTCAACAGGAGAGCGTCAGCCGTCGACTTACCGCAGTGAAGACACCGCGGTGAGTAGATCTAAGCACGTCGACTTCAGCTACATAATGTAGCTGAAGTTGCGTAACTTAGATCGATCCTCCCCCTAAAGTGTAGACCAGGCTTTATATATAGACTGAAAGCTCTTTGGGGCAGGAGTAGGTGTTTCTACAGTGTCTAGCACAACAGGATACTGATCCATGACTAGGGTTCCTTGGCATTACAGTAACAGAAATAATTAATAATAGCAAGTTATAAGTTTTAAAACCACTTAAAACTAAATCTAATGGATCAAACTGATGATCTTATGGAGGTTTATAATATTACAGCTAGCTTTCATAACATTGACTCTGGTGAAGGATACCTTCTTAAACACAGCCTTCTGCTAAAACAAAAGCTGAGTGGTTGGATGTTTATATACCAGACTCCTATTTTCAGAAAGGTTTATTAGTGCTATAAGCATTTGACTCTTGGCAGACCTTTGCTTACATGACCTCAGCCAAGGAGTCTTTTTTATTATTATTACAAAAATTTGAAACACCAAAAATTAGTTAGAGTTATAGGGATGCAAAGTGTTAAGATGCTTAACTGAGCCCCTATGACTGACCTTTTTGCAGACCGCTCAGTTGTAATGGGTCCAGTGGGATGGGTGTTTTTGGATGCTCTCTATGGTGGGGAATTTTGTTTAAAAAAAGAAGTTTAAATATGAAAGGCTGAAACAGACCGAATGGACTAGATTCATACACGGTCTCACTCTGTTGTCTTTTGTGTCATAACAATAGGGATGAATTTGTCCAAGATTTCAAGCCTGTCAATACTCAATGGTACTTTGTAAAGCGTAAAATTCTGATATAATTGAAATAAACAAGATTTCTAATTCACTGACATTTTCAGTATGAATTCTGCAGCACTCTCTCCAACATGGTAAACAATAATTTACATTTTTACCTAGTGCCTTTCATCTAAATGGATTACAAAGCACTTTATACACACAGCACTACTGAAAAGCAGCTACTTGGGGTCACTGAGTCAAACCACTACTCTGATGAAAAATGCCACAGGATATTTAATATCCACGCACAGTAAACAGGCCTTCAGTTTTTAAAGTCACAAAGGAAAGACACCTACACCACTGCAATAACTCAATTTCTCTTTCTTAGAAGGATGAAGGACTCAGTAGACCTTTCCAGGATTTGCATTGGTAGTTCCAGGGAGCCTAGACACTCTCAAGACACACTCTTGACTTTTTTAAAGGAAAAATTGTTTAATCATAAAGAGTTCCTGTATTTTCCAGACTAAAGCCCACATCCTGCTGTTGGATATGTATGCATTACTCTCCCATTGTCTTCAGTTTGGCCCTGAATCAGCAACCCACACAGGCAGGACTTACAGCATCATTAGAAAGAAAGAGAACTCCAACACTGGGAAACCCAATGGCTTTTTGGAAGTAATTCATTTTATACAGTGCTATCAATTACAAACCACTGAAAAAGTTAAACACGTAGAGTAATAAAACCACATCAGCTCTAGATTTCAAAGTAAAGCAAAACAAAACTGATGACACTCGTAAAAAACAGTTCTGCTTTTTAAGGCAGAATTGCTGATGGAGTGCACATTAATTACCAATGCTCCAGCATAAGGGCTGTTTATCGACCAGGGGACCAGTCCTGTTCCCACTGAAGTCAACAGTGAGAGCAGGCTCAGGCCCCATCCACTTAAAGGACTTAAAATATTTTAAGTTCTGAAGTGCTTAAAGTGAACAAAAGGGTTGTGGGACTGTTTTGATTTTAAAATAATTGTGCAGGATTATTGCTCATAAAAGGTGCCAGCCTGACAGCCCAGGAGACTGAATTTCTCCCTTTATGAACAGAACAGCTGCAGACTTTCTAACATGCAGCCTCCCTGCCCACAAATATACTTCAATCCTTACCTGGAGGGACCAGTTCTATCCAGCAATAAAAGGATAGTTCATTTTCCATGACGCTTCAGTCCTTGACCTCTGCCTACAATCAAAGTAGTATACCAACTCCTGCCAGTTGCGGTGGTGGTCTCTATAACATGGACACCTGTCCACTGATTACAGGTTTGAGCGCCCCACCCCCCATACATAGACGCTACTGAACAGTAGTGACTCCAATTGAAAAGTGCTTCAATTGTGGTGACTACATCTGTGGGACAATCTTGCTCAAAATGGTTTTGACCTCTTGCAAAACTACCATCTGTGCAATTAACAGGAGCTCAAAAATACATTCAGATATTTTTCCCCCAACCCTGCTATAAACAGGAGGCAGAGATGGGAAATTTGCCACTCATCAAAGGAAGCAGATTTGAAATAATCTGTTCTGCTTAGAACTCTGTGTACTTCTTGGAAATAGGGAAAGGGGAAATTCTGAACACTATCTGCATGCAGGGCAAAGTTTGCTTATCTTTCTAGACTGTGTTTTCAGTGCTGCTGTCTCACATGTTGCTTTATGCCGTGATACTTGACAAGAAATCTATTTGATTTAAATCTCAAGGTAGCCCTAAGAGCCTTTAAATTATTGACCTTATATGGATTGAGGAAAGATGTTTTTCAATCTGGTAAATAAATCTGATCTAGAATGTGTAGTCTTGTGCCTTTCATTCTGAAAGAAATTTACAAATAGATAAAAATATGGGCCAGATCCTCAAGCGGTGTACTGACATAGCTCCATTGGCTTTAATGGAGTGATGGCATTTGATACCAATGGAGGGTCTGACCTTATGGGAGTTTAGGGCATTCAGCACCTTGCAGTATTTGGACTTCTATACAGGCCTTGTTTCACCCACCACTAAAATGCACCTGCCTTTGGGATGAAACACTGCACTTGTGTAACAGCACACAGCAACACTGCACAACTGTGTAGGACAGAAAGGGAAGATGAATGGTGTATGCAACTGAAAAAGCAGTGGAATTATAGCCCAGTTCTGCTCCCATTGTAACTAATGGGAGTTTTTCCATTGACTTCAAAGGGTGCTGGACTGAGTCCACAGGTAGGCAGAATGTAGGTACAGTAGTTAGAATGTGTCCAGGTCCAGGGGCCTGGTCCTGAGGGGTAGAGAACACATACCACTCTTAGGGAAATGATTGAGAGTGCTCAATAATTTTCAGGATCAGACCCTGGACTAAAATCCCTACACCTGCAAAAAGTACTATGGGATCCATGACCGCAACTGATCAAATCCTAGTTTTATATATCATCCAGAAGATTAAGAGTTGAACACAATAGAACTTTTTTCAGGCGATGCAGATACCGAGTTGTTCTTTAATGTTAAAACCAGTCTCTGCTAAAAGTTAATACTATAACTATGCCGTGGAATTCAGCTCTTTGGACCAGGGCTCCAAAGTCTACAAGTAATCTCTCAAGATGCCACTGTGCCGGTTTTACTCACCCCTAGCCATCTTGCTCCTTTATTGGCAGCCTGTTGAATCTGCACTCTTTTGAGGGTGACATGGTAAACAGCTCCTTCCTCTACCTCTTCACCCCCGTCCTGAATTGAGCTCTGCCATGGAAGGGGAAAAAAAGAGAGAAAGGAAAAAAAAAGGTACTTTTTCCCCCTTCTCTGCTAACCACAATCTGTACCAGCTGCTATACTGCTTATTGCAGAGCTCAGCGCACAAGATGGGCTGTACAAAGTAAATATAAGAATCCAAGCAATACAGGACGCTTTTCGATTGAGGGAATGCTGAGATACTCTTGGCAAGCTGCCATTTCCTATGGTATCAGGATACCCTGACTTTCCATTTAGTTCTTTTTCCGAGACTTGCACATATTTTAAATAGTTTTATAGTCTTTTTTGGAGGAAATGATTCCGTTTTGATTAGTAAACATTTTAAAAAGCAATTAATCTCTTTAGTTTTCCTTTATGGAAAGAATTGTACTTTAAAAGAGAGGAATTATATAGGCTGAGATCATTTAAACTTAGAAACTAAAAATTATTTAAAATACAGTGTGTCTATTTCTTTTGACATGAGGGACTAAAAGCACTTCTGTTTTGTTTTTAATATTATTTCAGGCTACAAAAACTTCACAGGGCTAAGACTTTGAAAGTTAAAAATATCAGAAAGCAGAAGCAGCACCATAATATCACACTAAAACTTTAATGGAAACATAACCTGAAATAATTCTCCATTTTATATTTCCTAATCTAAAGAACAAAATAGAAAAACAAAGATAAACCACTATTGCGGAGGCAGAAAAAAAAATCCTGAATTCATCCTCAAGGACTCATCTAACTTCCCTTTCTCAAATGTTTCCCTCTTCTGTGCCACTCCACAAACACACACAGAAAGTCAATTACTTTGCAGATAAGCATCATTTTTAAAGCAGTAATACACACTGAGAGGTAATTATACAGAACAATGAGAAAGAGACTTTAAAAGTGGGTCTCAAGAGATTGCAGATACAAAAAGTTGCACACAAATATGTCATCAGTGTGCCAGATTCACTTAGAAAGAATACAATCCAGTCCTGAAATAGGGATTCTCCATCTAGGAAGTCTTTAGAGAAGTAAGGGAGCTCTAGTTACCATTTTAGCTTTCCAAAGCAATTTCATTCTCAGTTTCCTCTTCAGGACATCGACGGGGCATGATGGATCCTGTTCTGAAGCAAATAGCTTTTACAATCCTCTCACATACTTTCTCAACTCAGTAGACACCACTCTGCCTCTATTGCTTGGGTTCTGCAGTCAATTCATGACCACAAAGAACTGTGAGTGGTGTGCTGGGAGTGAGAGAGAGAGAGAGAGAGGGAGAGACTCCTCCCCCAACACACACACACACTGTGATGTAAGGTTTTCCTGTTTATGCTTATGAATTTAAACTCCCCTTTCTAAGCTCCACCATATATAAAGTTACTATAAAATATTTCAGTGCTTAAAGACCCTTCGACATTGTGCTAAGCCTCTGAAATTTATCTTAGTTTCCTGATACATACTAGGTACCAAAGTAATTTCCCACCCCCCCTTCCTTAACTATAAGAGACAAAGAGAGGGGAGTGGTGAAGGGGGAGGGTTAAATAAACTGCTATTATCCACTTGCGTAGACTTCTTTGAATAATTAAATCAGAGTGACTCCAGCTAGGCATTAACAATGTAAAGCTGCAATACCAATAGAGGAATTTATCTTTATCTTTCAGAAGCACAAAAATGGTACCTCGATATTCTAAAAGCCTTTAGAATTGAAAACCATTCAGAATCAAAACATTCAAAATGGGTTTAATGGTGCACTGATCTGATGGCAGAACAGAACAGACTTTCTGAAAACTTCACTTAAAAGACTTAAACATAACACATTCTCACTTCAGCAAAATGAGACTCAGGAGTTTCCATCAAACAAGAGAGGTTCTTTTTTTTCCTATTAAGAAAACTCAAAGTTTTTCAGTAGGTATGTTCATGGGAATCCTGCAGTATTATTTACTTACCCAGCTCAGTAAGTGTACAATGCACTTTACAGAACAAGTATAAAATGACAGGAACACTGCCTTGAAAAGATGACAGTCTTACTCAGGATGATGTGATACACAGTTCAGCTTTCTGGACACATGGAGATACAGAATCCTCATGATGACAGAAAATTAAGCCAAACTTGGAGCTTTTTGGCCAAATTGTTTTCAAATTATGAGATGGCAAAAAATTGCCTGTAGTCCTTTGGAGGCTCTCATCTCATTAATTCGTAGCAAATACAGAGATAATAGTAGTCCATTTTCAAAATCAGTAATGTACATGAAAGTGTCACAAGCAATTCACAAACATGGGTTGTTTTTTTAAACAAAACAGGCCAAATTTTTTTAAGTGTCAAAAAATCAGATACTCTGAAGAGTTCTGGTTGTGAATATAGATCAGTGACATAAGGGGAAAAAGCTAACAGAGTGTTCTAGTTTAAAAAACAAATAACCAAAAATTAGGACGTTCAAAGCTAAGACTGCATATTAAATATCTCCAGAAGTTTGAAAGTATGGCTCAAGATAGCTCACACTATAGTTAGTATATCATCTATACCATCTACACCTCTCCCAATGATATAAACTGTTTCTGTTACGCACTGTACATCTTCAACCTTTGCAATACAAGCCACTCACTCTCATTCTATTTACCCATGCCTGGCACACTAATGAACACCAGCCACCCAATACTGCATGTAAGAGCCATCCACCCCAAAGATCAGTTCTAGCTCTTCCAATTCACCTTCTCTTTGTAAGCCACCTTCCCACTATTAACCAAGAAAACACAACAACATTTTCACATCTTACCCTCTACATACAATCCATTAAAAAACACTGGCCTGCATCTACCATTCCATTATATGCCACAAAGCCTAACTACCCTTGCCACCTTCTCTGTATAGACTAGAAACCCCTGCACAGTTATTCTTTTTTATGATTTGTATTATCATAGCACCTAAGAGCGCTAGTCATGAACTGGGAACCCCTTGTGGTAGGCGCTGTACAAACACGACTTACTTTTCTTCATAATGTGGGTCCATGACACCTCACCCTACACATTCAATCAGATATCCACTCTGAACCTTGCCACTGTACAAATAATAGGCACAGATGTGAATGTACCTCATCTAAAGATCTCAAAGCACTTTACTGACACTAATTAAGTTCTGCTCAGACCATCTCAGTGAGGCAAGTAAATAGTATAGTATTAGTAACCCTTTTTCAGATGAATAAACTGAAGCACACAGAAGTCAAGTGCACAGATCACTCAGTGAGACAGTAACAGAGCCAAGCACGGAATAAAGGAGCGCAGACCCCTGCTCTAACTACCGGTAGACTTACTTATACATATTGATGTTATTACCAGTTAGGGCAAGCATGGTGCTAACTCAGGGAGACTACCACTTGCAGCTGCTAACAACAGGAAACAAGGAACATTATTTTAAGCTATGAAACTAAGACTGAAGTGTATTGCCATGGTTGAACTGATCTGACTATTTTCCAGGCTATGTGTGTGTTTATTTTTTGGTTGTGTAATACCAAAATGATCCAGGATATGTTCTGTGCTATATCAGATAATGTCTCTCTGTGTGTTATAAGCAACCACTAAGTCTGGTAGCCTACAAATTTAGAACTATGTTTTCAGCTCAGCTAGCCTGTAAAACTGCACCTAAAATTTTGCATGCTGAAAGTTGGCACATAATTTTTCACATTCAAAATTTTCTACATGCAAACACCTGGATCTGTGTTGAATACATAAAACTGAATCAGCAATTTTATAAACTGGTTCTAAAAATTTGGCTCATTAAGAAGCAAAATATAACAGGTTACCATGTGAAGAGGGGAGGATTCATGCTGCCAAAAGTAAAACACCAAGTCTGGACAATTATCTATTATCAAAAAGATGAGTTCTTGGTCAACTGTCCAGTTGACGCTACACTGAGGTATGATGTTCCAGCACCAGAGCTAGCAGTCACCAAAGAGGCAATTACTTCTAATCCATTGTGTTTTCATTGCAAGAAATTGGCAACAAGTTGATGCAAAAAAGAAGAAAGCAGCCCATATTTGACCGTATCTTTCTCCTATTGAAATCAATGACAAAACTCCCCATTGATTCCCAGTGACAAAGATTGGGGCCTTTGTGATTGCCTGGTCACTGAAAGCCAAGCTCAGCACTTTGCACTCAAAATAGGGTGTAATCCCACCTCCTGTGCATGTCTGTGAATCCTATTGGTTGCCGATATTTGAAAGAAATGGGAAGGGGGGGGGAAATGAGGCAGGAATGTCAGTCAACACTTCCACATCCAGATAGCAGGTGAGACAGACAGCCACCCTTGTAATTGATTCAACTGGCCATTATTTATTTGGTTATGATTTTGACAGATCCATGGATTTACTTATTAGCAGGGGTCAGGATGGACATTCTATACGTGCAAAAGCGGTTCTTCAATGAAACTGTAAAGGGCTCACAAATCTGATTAATTTGTAAATTGTTATTTTTAATTATGTAATATGCCAAGTTGCTTCAGTAATTGGCACTGATATATTTTCTAAACAAACAAACAAACAAACAAACAAAACCAACCATATCTAAATAAATCAACCAGTAGAAAGGAGGATAATATTCAAGTATGCATTGAGCCTTTTCTTTGTTTACCAAATTATTATGGCTTGCTTTTTATAACAGCAGTTTGCATTTATACATCATTTTTCATCCTGAAGAACTGCAAATTGCTTCACAGAAATGCAGCCCCCTCTGGGGTGCCAGGCAGCAACCCATACCACTGCAGACAGAACACTTCATAACAGTGTGGGAAAGGGAAATTTTTGGTCAAGGGCAGCAGAGTGTCATGGAATCTAATGTCAATGCAAAGCAGACAGAAGCTCTATTTTAAGGACTGATTAAAAAAAACAACAACATACAATAATCTGCATAGAATTTAATTTATCTACTTTGCAAAGATGAAGGATCAACTGGACTCTCCTAGATTTGAACCTGTGATTTCATAGAGTCTAAGGGTATGTCTACACTACGAGGGTAATTCGATTTTACTTAAATCGAATATGTGGAATCGATATTGCAAAGTCGAACGTGTGTGTCCACACTAAGGACACACTAAGGACAGTAATTCGACTTTGTGAGTCCACACTAACGGGGCGAGCGTCGATATTGGAAGCGGTGCACTGTGGGCAGCTATCCCACAGTTCCCGCAGTCCCCGCTGCCCATCGGAATTCTGGGTCGAGCCGCCAATGCCTTCTGGGTAAAAAAAATTTGTCGTCATCCGTCCGTCACTAACGCCCTCCCTCCCTCCATGAAAGCGCCGGCGGGAAATCAGTTCGCGCACTTTTCTGGTCAGTGACAGCGCGGACGCCACAGCACTGCGATCATGGATCACGCTGCGACCATCGCTGCACTTGTGGCCGTTCTCAACACCTCGCAGCTTATCATACACCTTTCCCTGAGGCAGATGCAGAGAAATCGGGCGAGGAGGCTACGGCACCGCCGTGAGAGCCTGAAGTCGGAGAGTGGCACAGAGCTGTCAGAAACCACGAGCCCCAGCGCCCAGGACATGACGTTGGCAATGGGGCATGTGGATTTTGTTGAACGGCGATTCTGGGCCCGGGAAACAAGCACGGAATGGTGGGACCGTATAGTGCTTCAGGTCTGGGATGAATCCCAGTGGCTGCGAAACTTTCGCATGCGGAAGGGGACTTTCCTCGAACTTTGTGAGTTGCTGTCCCCTGCCCTGAAGCGCAAGGACACCCGCATGCGAGCAGCCCTCACTGTCCAGAAGCGAGTGGCCATAGCCCTCTGGAAGCTTGCAACGCCGGACAGCTACCGGTCAGTCGCGAACCACTTTGGTGTGGGCAAATCTACCGTGGGGGTTGTTGTCATGCAAGTAGCCAAGGCAATCGTCAAGGTACTGCTCCCAAAGGTAGTGACCCTGGGAAACGCGCAGGTCATCATAGATGGCTTTGCCGCGATGGGATTCCCAAACTGCGGTGGGGCTATCGATGGGACTCACATCCCTATCCTGGGACCGGACCACCAGGCCAGCCAGTACATCAATAGAAAGGGCTACTTTTCAATGGTGCTGCAAGCACTGGTGGACCATCGGGGACGGTTTACAAACATCTACGTCGGATGGCCGGGCAAGGTTCATGACGCTCGCGTGTTCAGGAACTCTGGTCTGTTTAGACGGCTGCAGGAAGGTATTTACTTCCCAGACCACAAAATAACTCTTGGGGATGTGGAGATGCCTACAGTCATCCTCGGGGACCCAGCCTACCCGCTAATGCCCTGGCTCATGAAGCCCTATACTGGCGCCCTGGACACAGAAAAAGAACTCTTCAACTACCGGCTGAGCAAGTGCAGAATGGTGGTGGAGTGTGCTTTTGGCCGTCTCAAAGGGAGATGGAGAAGCTTACTCACTCGCTGTGATCTCAGTGAAACCAATATCCCCATCGTTATTGCAGCTTGCTGTGTGCTCCACAATCTGTGTGAGAGCAAGGGGGAGACCTTTATGGCGGGGTGGGAGCTAGAGGCAAATAGCCTGGCTGCTGATTACGTCCAGCCAGACAGCCGGGCCATTAGAAGATCCCAGCGGGACGCCCTGTGCATCCGGGAGGCTTTGAAAGCTAGGTTCCTGAGTGAGCAGGGCAACCAGTGACTTTTCAGTTTGTGGACAGAAAAGCTGAACCTGCCCCCGTTTCTTTACCCAGTTCATTTTGACTATCCTCTCCAGTTACATACCCCCTTCACCCCCTTCCCCTTCCCAAAAAATAAAATCATTTCAATTTTGTTAATGAACACCGTTGTCTGTCTTGCTGTTTTCGCGGGAATATTTTAAACCGGGGACGCAGACTGTGGCGGGGGGGCGGGTTCAGTGTTCTGATGCAAATGATGCTTCTAAACTCCCGGAATGACAGGCTCCGCACTGGTGGACTGGTTATTTCAATGGAGCCTGCCAGCACTCCTGGGGGGGACTGTGTGTATGTGTCGGCTATGTGACTTTCTGGCAGGGGGGGTAGGGTTACAGATCCCCTGCTGCGTGGATCTGTGAGCCAGGATAAGGACCGCTGCATAAGATCTGTAACTGCCCTCCCCCGCCACAAAGTCACAGAGCAACCCCCCCCCCCACCCCAGAACATGAAAACCACCTCCCAGACTGACCAGGGTAACCAGTGACTGCACTGTGTATGTGTCCTGATGCTGGACCTGACACCGCCTCTGTACCCTGCTAAAGGTCACTGTCCTGTCCAATTACCAAGCCCCTTCCCCCCCTCCAGACAGACTCTCCCTCAAAAGAACCTGACTGAAACAGTAATGAACAGAAACAAACATTTTATTGCGAACCAGACATGAAACGTGGGGGGTGAAACTTGGACGGGGGCTTGTGTGAGGTGGGTAGGAAAGGAGCTCTACCTCCACGAGACCTACGAGGAGTTCTCCTACGAGGATTTCTCGTCGATCCCCGGCCACATTGACCGGATTTTCGCGTAGGTGCACTGGGACTTTGGAGTGGAGCGTCTTGGGCCTGGGAATCATGTAGTAACGGACATTGTGAAATTTTTTTAAAATACTTGGGACTAAATTGAGAAGAGCCTAAGACAGAGAAATCATGAAAACCCATTTGTTACCTTTGTAAATATTCCTGTTTTGTACCTGATTATTTTTTTACTAGTTTACAGCACTTTTATAAATATACCTTGTTAATAGTATAAATATTACCGTTCTGTTTTAAATAAATGTTTACATGTTTACAGCACTTACTGCTTGATCCTTCCCCTGATTCTGTGTCCGGGGTAAGGGATGGGGACGGTTGGTACGGGATCTCGGTAAGGGTGATGAAGAGCTCCTGGCTGTCGGGGAAATCAGCGGTGCCAGCGCTGTCGACTGCCTCGTCCTCCTCATCTCCTTCCTCCTCTTCCCCGTCCGCTGAGGAACCGGCCGCGGACAATATCCCATCCTCGGAGTCCACGGTCAGGGGTGGGGTAGTGGTGGCGGCCGCTCCCAGGATGGAATGCAGTGCCTCGTAGAAACGGGATGTGTGGGGCTGGGATCCGGAGCGTCCGTTAGCCTCTTTGGTTTTTTGGTAGCCTTGTCTCAGCTCCTTGATTTTCACGCGGCACTGCGTTGCATCCCGGCTGTAGCCTCTCTCTGCCATGGCTTTGGAGATCTTCTCGTAGATCTTAGCATTCCTTCTTTTGGAGCGCAGCTCTGAAAGCACGGACTCATCGCCCCACACTGCGATGAGATCCAAGACTTCCCGATCAGTCCATGCTGGGGCCCTCTTTCTATTGGATTGCACGGCCATCTCTGCTGGAGAGCTCTGCATAGTTGCCACTGCTGCTGAGCTCCCCTCGATGTCCAAAGAGGAACTGAGATTCAAACTGCCCAGACAGGAAAATGAAAATGAATTCAAATTTTCCCGGGGGTGTGGCTGGTCAGAGCATCCGAGCTCGGACTGCTGTCCAGAGCGTCAACAGAGTGGTGCACTGTGGGATAGCTCCCGGAGCTATTACCGTCGATTTCCATCCACACCTAGCCTAATTCGATATGGCCATGTCGAATTTAGCGCTAATCCTCTCGTTGGGGAGGATTACAGAAATCGATTTAAAGAGAGCTTTATGTCGAACTAAATGGCTTCCTGGTGTGGACGGGTGCAGGGTTAATTCGATATAACGGCGCTAAAGTCGACATAAAAGCCTAGTGTAGACCAGGCCTAAGTATGTTAGATCTTGGCAGGCTTTCAGACACAGCCACTATTTAGGTTAGCATGTAAGAGCATGTACATATCATACCAATCCCCTCCTCTCCCAACCTGTTCCTTTCCCTGATGAGGCAGGGAATATTGAGGTATAGACATACAGCTCTTTCCAGCATTATCCATCTCTCACAGTCATAGGCACTAAATTCACTCATATTTAAATACATTTTCAAAGCAGTAGATTTCTGAGTGAGTCTTGGAGGTGAAGTGTGGTGCAGCCAAAGGGAATAGGACAGAGCGTATTTGTTCCCTAGTGCCCTCAGTCAGCTGATCCTGAGGGGAAGTGTCAGGATCAGCTTGGAGGAAGAAGTTAGATTCCACAATAAGAGTTGTCGCTTTGTAGGGAAGAGGGGAAATGGAAAACAAGATAAAAATACAATAGTCTTATCTGGAAATCTTTAATGTTTACTTGGTCAGAACTGAGACTTTAATTAGACTTTTGTTTACCTATCTCCTTAAATCATTTTAAATCATTCTTTTTAGTTTTTAAAGTTATTTCCCCACACTAGTTTAATAGCTAGGAAAAAATTAAAACGACCGTGGCCAAGCCTAATCAAAATTTAACATGGAGCCTGGAACAACCAACTCATTTGATCTTACATTTGTCCCTACCTAAGGCCCAGATTTAGCAAAGAATTTAAATACATGCTTAAAGTTAATTATGTGCTTAACACCCAATGGAACTTAAGCCCATGCATAAGTATTTTGCTGAATCAGGTCCTAGATCCTGAAGTCAATGGAATTGAGGAGCTCAACACCTGCTAGGATTACAACGTCTATCCACTACGATTACATCAGTTATATTATCTAACAATGATCACACTTTAAAATGGATATTTAAGCCAACTAAGGGATCTGGATGCCTAGTTAAAAACTGAGTGTCCAAATCCCCTAGCCAGCTTTAAATTCTCAGCCTTAAACTTCTATTTTGAGAGAGGATGGGTTCCAGTGGTATTCCCCACATTAAGTACAAGGAATCTCTCTCAAACTAGTAGAATTTTTCAAGAGGAAGGAAACATTTGAATCATGGCCACTGTACAGGCTAGAAATCTAACACAGGTACCCATTTTTATTCTGTACTCTAGTATGTAACCTGTAGAGGTTAGTAGAAACAGACAATTGTAAATGTTGTTCTTACAATTAACTTTAAAAATAGAAAAATAAACTCATTTTATTTTAGCCTTCTAGTTACCACACAGTCAGTGTCTGCTAAATTTAGGTATGTAAAGACCTACCCGATATACGAACACTGAAGTTCAATACAGACAGATGCCCATGGCCACCTATAAAGTGGCACAGGGAAGATTTCTCTTCTGCCTATCTAGGAAATTATAAGTCCCCCATCATTGTGGTATCTGATAACCTATTCAAGATGAGAAGCAGAGATCAGAATGCATATACAATACCAAGAGAATCCAGGCTCTGATTAATATAAAGGACGATCCATAAAGATCTCATGGACTGATGGTAATAAAGAAAAGAATAACTATTCTGAACCAGCTGCAGCTTGGGTTACTACAACTACTATTTTGTAGTTCCAGCAAGGTTTAATAATGATTAGTTAAGCAAGATTTGCCATGATCTATACTGGCTGGTCAGCAATATGTTAGCTAATTTGACTCTCCATAAATGTGTTCAAACATGATAACATTTTCTAGTGAAGACAAGCCTTATGTGTTTCTGCCACTTTTGCTGTATAAACTATATATGTTTCTGCTAATGCCTCTCTTTGTGCATTCTTTCACCCTTGCAAGGAGAATGAACTATAAATCCATTTGTGAATACAAACTCACCCTTTTCACTGTGTGACACTATATAGTTAACCCTGGAAAGTTCCAAAGCTGTGAACCATGGATCACTGGTGTGGTTCATGGAGCACTTACAGATGGTCCACAGAGAACTAAGATAGTTACATAGTGCTGACCCCTCCTCATTTTTAGTTGTTGCTATAGCTAGCATCCAGGTTCTTCATTGAAAAGACAAGTCAAAACACCTATAACAGTACCTGAAAACAAGGAGGAACCAACCTTGCTGACTAACAGGGGCCACTCCCGCCTAACAGGAGAGGAAAGAGGACCATCTTCAGGGACCAGAACGACCAGCCACTAGCAGAAGAATGTCCAGGAGAGCAAGGGAGAAAGGAACAAGGTAGCCAGACTCTAGGCAGCAGATGAAGGGTACTTAGTGGCTAGACAGCATCTGCAGGAGAAAAGGGAACCAGCAGGAAAGCGTGTGCACACAGGGAGAGAAGAAGTGGACCAGATTGCAAAGCAGCACATGCAGGGAAGCCTTGGTTAGAGAGAGAGTTCTGTAGAATTCTTGAGATTTAAACCATTTTAAAAGAAAGTTAAATAAACGTGCACGAAAGATGACTCACAAGTGTACTAGAATGCACACATTATAAAAAGCAAAACACAAACCTTTACATTTTATACAGAATTTTAGTGATTTATTGGCTGTGGCTATTATGTACTCCCCTTTAGTAGTATCACCATCATACTATACATAAAGTCATTCGCTAGCATTCCTTTAATACTGTACAGACCTGATTCTCTGTTGCCTGGCACTTTATTGTGTGGTCATTTACACCAGTGCAAAGTGGGTGCAAGATGCTATCAGATTAGAAAGGTAGTGTTTTAGACTGACTTGGCAGTCACTTGGCAGATTCTCATTAACACTAAGGCCCCTTTACACAGTCTTAGAGCAGATCTATACCAGAAGTGCTACATCGGCGCAGCTGCACTGATGCAGCTCTGCCGCTGTAGCGTGTCTGGTGAAGACACTCCATGCCGACAGGAGACACTCTATGCTGACAGAAGAAGCAGAAGCTATGTCATAGTACTGGTGAGGACAGTGCTTAGGCCACTGTAACTTGTGTCGCTCAGGGGATGTCTTTTTCACACCTCTGAGCGACATAAGTTAGATCGACTTAAGTGGTAATGTAGACCTGCCCTTAGTATAAGTGAGAATCAGACCTATTTCATAGCCCTATACCTTGTGCAGCCGTTTACATCAGTGCATTGGTAGCACTGTACACACACTTTGTGCTGATGTAAATGACAACAGAAGTGCAGAGTATGATGTTGCACTCCATATGTTTTATGGAAATATGCTTCTGAGTGTGAATATGATGTAACAGGGATATGCTTTATGCAAAAGGTCTCTTGTATCATTACAAATCTTATAATCTACTGAATATATTCCTCCTATTTGTATGTATGTATCATTTTTGTATCTGAAGCAAGAAATATGAAGTATAACTCTGAGGTCCTATTGTAATTATGCAAAGTGTGGGCCATTAAAGGTGGTTTAGAATCTTGATGGCTCCCATTGACTAGGACAATTGGTTGTAAATGGTTTATTTACCTGCAAACCTTCCTGTGTATGTGTGGGCCAACCCAGGAACAATGGAGACTAGGGGTCTTACAGTGACATGTGACCATGTCACATGATACTGGAATCCATCTTAATCCTTGTACTTTTCCATTAATGAGGCGGAGGTGGGGACAAGCACAGGCAAAAGATTTCTGCCTTGTACCAAAGCTATAAAAGGGGGTGGAGCAGGACAAAAGGGGCTGCCAGTCATGAGAAAACCCCTGCTTACCACCTGAGATGTCTGCTGGAACTAACAAGGACTGTACCAGGGAAAGGATTGGGCCCAGACTAGGAAGGAGTCTAGTCTGTGAAAGAAGCTTATTGGAACGTCTCTGAGGGTGAGATATTTCCTGTAATCAGTTTCTTAATGTATTATGCTTAGACTTGCGTGGTTTTGCTTTATTTTGCTTCGTGGCTTACTTTGTTCTGTCTGTTATTACTTGAAACCACTTAAATCCTACTTTTTATACTTAATAAAATCACTTTTGTGTATTAATAAACACAGAGTAAGTGGTTAATACCTGGGGGAGCAAACAGCTGTGCATATCTCTCTGTCAGTGTTATAGATGGCAGACAGTTTATGAATTTACCCTGTATAAGCTTTATACAGTGTAAAACAGATTTATTTGGGGTTCAGGCTCCCAGAAAGGCTGAACACTGGGAAAATCCCTGTTAACTGAGAAGCCCCTGGGCTGAGTGAATCTCAGAATTAGGCCCTATGTCATCCACAGTGAATAGTCATCAGCTCAGACAATTATCTTTCAAATGAATGAAAAGAATGAGGAGTACTTGTGGCACCTTAGAAATTAACAAATTTATTTGGGCATAAGCTTTCGTGGGCTAAAACCCACTTCATCAGATGCATGCAGTGGAAAATACAGTAGGAAGATCTATATATAGAGAGAACAATGGGGGTTGCCATACCAACTCTAATGAGACTAATCAATTAAGGTGGGCTATTATCAGCAGGAGAAAAAAAACTTTTGTAGTGATAATCAGGATGGCCCATTTCAAACAGTTGACAAGAAGGTGTGAGTAACAGTAGGGGAAAAATTAGCATGGGGAAATAGTTTTTACTTTTTGTAATGACCCATCCACTCCCAGTCTTTATTCAAGCCTAATTTAATGGTGTCCAGTTTGCAAATTAATTCCAGTTCTGCAGTTTCTCGTTGGAGTCTGTTTTTGAAGTTTTTTGTTGGAGAATTGCGACTTTTAGGTCTGTAAATGAGTGTCCAGGGAGGTTGAAGTGTTCTCTGACTGGTTTTTGAATGTTATAATTCTTGACGTCTGATTTGCATCCATTTATTCTTTTGCATAGAGACTGTCTGGTTTGGCCAATGTACATGGCAGAGGGGCATTGCTGGCACACGATGGCATATATCACATTGGTAGATGTGCAGGTGAACAAGCCTCTGATGGTGTGGCTGATGTGATTAGGTCCTAGGCAGTGTCCCTTGAATAGATATGTGGACAGAGTTGGCAACGGGCTTTGTTGCAAGGATAGGTTCCTGGGTTAGTGTTTTTGTTGTGTGGTGTGTGGCTGCTGGTGAGTATTTGCTTCAGGTTTGGGGGCTGTCTGTAAGCAAGGACTGGCCTGTCTCCCAAGATCTGTAAGAGTGAGGAATCGTCCTTCAGGATAGGTTGTAGATCCTTGATGATGCGCTGGAGAGGTTTTAGTTGGGGGCTGAAGGTGACGGCTAGTGGCGTTCTGTTACTTTCTTTGTTGGGCCTGTCCAGTAGTAGGTGAGCCATATAAACTATGGAGCTGCTAAGGTGTGTCAGAGTGGAACTCTTTCCGATGCACATTACAAAGCGCACAGGAATCCTCTCTCTCCTCCTCCACTCCTTACAAGAGCCACAGAACCTCTCTTCTGCCCTGTTGGGACTTACAATATCTGTAAGAGCAGAGGCAAGAGCTCCTAGGAGCCCTTGTGCACAGTGGCTGAGATATTACAGAGTGTTTAAGAATCTTCCCTCAACTAATATGAATCTTACAAGGTCTGCAGCCCTTTCTGCAATTCCAGGTGTCCCCATCTCTTCACAGCAGTATCTCTCACTAGTTTTTACTACCTAATTGGCTATGCATGCCTGCATTTACAGCAAATCTTCCCTCAGCTGCAGCTTTTACAAGCTTTAAAGACAGATCTAAAGTGCATGCTCTGTACGTGATTTTCTAAGGCTCATAATTGGGTCAAATCAAAGCCAAAAACTCTATGGCACTTCCCCACAATTAGGGCTATTTCCATGCCAGATTTTAGCACACAGCTCCCAGCCACTTAGGCTGTACAGCTGTTCAAAAGAAAGGAGCAAAAAATATTTTTTCCTCTCTCCTCATATTCACAAATGGATTAAATGTTTTGTTTAAACTTTCCAAAAAAATTCTCTTTGACTAGAGTCCCAAGGCCTGATTGTCCTCTCATTTGCACCATTTTAAAAAAACTTTGTTTATACTTTTCAGATTTTCAGCAGATACAAAGAAAAGTCATTGTTACATTTCAGTCTGACTATAGGTAACTCAATTGACATCAGTGGAGCTCCTATCAATTTACATTGCTGGGAGACCAGAATCCACCTCAATGACAGGAAAAATCCAACTACCCCAAAATTAGTATTTTTCGGAATATGATGGCTGACTGAAAACAGGAGGCTAATATAACCTGAAAACCTTTACATCACTATAACAACAGTGGTCACTACCACACCACTGTTACATCACAACACAAAGCAAAAATGAACATGCTGTCATTGACATGCTTCATTCTCAGTAATTTCTTTGTAAAAAAAACAATTGTTTTCAAAAGAGGATAAAATGTTTCTCTCATAAAAGTCAGCGGTTTTGTGAAACTCCAAACTGCTGGACAGATTTTCCTTTTTAAATGTCTTTGGTCAAATTAGTGGATTTCAGCCCCTGTGAGATATTGATATAATTGGAGTGCACCAAGATGTCATACATTACAATTATTGGGGGAGGGACAGCTCAGTGGTTTGAGCATTGGCCTACTAAACCCAGGGTTGTGAGCTCAATCCTTGAGGAGACCATTTAGGGATCTGGGGCAAAAAATCTGCCAGGGACAGTACTTGGTCCTGCTGTGAAGGCAGGGGACTGGACTTGCTGACCTTTCAAGGTCCCTTCCAGTTCTATGAGCTAGGTATATCTCCATATAATAATCAAGAGATAACACTGAGATGTCAAAGACAGAATCACACCTGAAAGGGACTTACAGATTCTTCAGCTTTTTGTCTCAGTCAAATTTAAGTGAGCCAGGAATTACATATACATGCACCATCTTGTTTGCTTTTCATTCTCAGATTTAAAAAAAAAAAAAAACCACTTATATAGTAATATTTGTTAGTGTTTCTTAGTTGTGCTAGCTGTTGTCTTTTGGGAGTTTAAAAAATAAATCCAGCATTTAAATATCTCTGTCCTCCTGCCTTAGTTTCGTTTGGTTCTTGCTCTCCCTTTTCATCTGATGTTCCATAGCACAAATCTCTGCTACTTACTAGGCATCTTTGTTATCTTCAATTATGATCCCCACCCTTTCCCTCAGTGTCTCTCTTCCAGATACTCTTCCCTCCCTTTCTGATTTATCCTCTCTTTCATTTTGTAGTCCTTGATGCTTAGCCCCCACTGCTTTTTATTTTGCAGCAATGTTTTAGCCTACTCTGTACACACATGCTTCTAATTTCCCTATTGCTCAGTATGCTTCTTGTGCGTGCATGTGGACCAATCTGGTTTTATATAGTGCCTTTCATACCCTGGATATCCCAAAGTACTTTATAAAACAAAGTACTAGATACTGCAGGCCAGATCCTCAGGACTGTCCCTTCTGCCACCAGCACAACTTGGGGAAGAACAGCACAAACATGGCACTAAGTCTTTGTAGGGCCCTGATCCTTGAACAGCCAGGCTGGCGCCAATGACCAACATGGAGTGGCCTTAGGGCGGCTCTTAGTTGTGTGGGCTGCAACAGCCTCCAGGGGGCATTCCAACAGCCATGGACTGCAGAAGTGAAGCAATGCTCTGGCCAGAACCCCTTTTCTCCTAGTTATACCCCATATATGTTGGACTGTGAGGGAACAGCATAAAACTATGCCAGTTTTAGGGCACTGGAGGATACCTCTATACAGTGGGAGGACTGAGCTGATGTCATAAACCAGATTTAAGTCTGCTTTGTGCTGCCAGAATAGCAAGCAGATTTAGCCAGACCAAGGATTTAGCCCCAGACATGCAGTGACTGTTCAGACTTTGGAACCGCGCAAGGCTTGAACAAATTTCCTGAACTTCTGGGTTTCTTGTTCTTTGCAATAAGTTTCTTTTTCTCTCAAAAATCTAATAATCTACAAATTGCTCAGATTTTTAGAGAGCATTTCCCCTAGAAAACAACAAGAGAGCCAACAGTCCACCAACCCTCTCCTCATCTCACTACTGACCCAAGAAAGGATAGCCAGGTGTGTATTGCTAAGAGAAGAGAGGAAAAGGGGACTTTGCTCATTTCTCCTCCTCCTCCCTTTTTGAGGAAGAACACTGTGTTCTCCATCCTCTCCCCCTCTCTACTAAGGCAAGGTAAGATATCACTAAGGCATCCACACCAGATTTCCTCCTCCATCCCAAAAGAACATCCTATTATCGAGTCCTACACAAATATATTGTAATATTAAAAGACATCTTCATGGGATAGCATACTACTGAAAAAGAAAATTTTCTCGTGGTGAAGCAAGCAGTTCCTCCTTTTGTTTGCAAAGTTGAGTGGGGGGTGGGGGGGCTTATTCATGGTTTGAGACCCAAACCGGCCTCTGATACAAGTACCCATTTAAAGAGTAACTTCCAACATACTGTTTCCTTCTCTGTACACCTCTTCTGGGATTTTTTCCTCCTCATTCAAGTAATTATTAATACTCCAATCAGCAGCAGGCACAAACACATTCGCTGTGGTGAAAACCACAGCAAAGAAATTGTTAAAATCTTTGAAAAGTCCTCATCCTCCTTAATTGCTCCCCTAACTCCCTGGTAGTCTAGCAGACCTATCAATTCTCTGGTGAGCTTCTTGCTTTTGATAAACTTACAAAGCTGGGGCGGGGGGCAGGGGGTATGCATGCCTTCTATGACTCTGTTACGGTATGGTTAAGTAGCATCCATGCTGACTAAAGATTTTAATTTCCTTAATTTTGATTCTAGTTTCTTTTTGACTAGCCTCATTTTTTCTTTAATTCCCCTTTCTAAAATTTTGCATAACAGTGCTAGTTTTATTACAATTATTCCCCAGAGGATGCTGAACTTAGTAATTACATTGTGGGCTCCCTTATTCAGTGGCACTATCAGTACCTTTCACTCTATCTGGGGCCTCTCTCTGCTCTTGAACAGACTTTTGTCAGTTAGCTCTGTCTTTATATCTTAACTAGTTCAAAGCAAAAAGGACTTTGCCCCTCCCACCCATTCAATTGCAATCAGTTGGCTTGTCTTTAGTTTGACTCATTCACTTTGAAGATGCACAGATTTCAAAACAGGCCAATTCAATAATTTAGTTTTATTACTTCTAAAGAGACTAGTTCCAGAGATTAGTTTTATTAGCTACCCCTAGAACAGCTACTGCCCTAAGAATTAGTTAATAGTTTCTAAAATATCTATTTCAAAGACCAGGATTTAAATTCCAAAATTAACTCTGCATCTTTGGTTCAAAAGGTTTAATTAGAGCATTAAAGTATCATCTTGTGAATTGTGTAGGTGTGGGGACCAACCCAGAACCACAAAGCAAAGCTGAGCCATATGCTAACACCACCTTCTTGTCCCGTAAGACAGCCAGAATCAACCCTTCAATAATAGGGAGCAACTGATAATCAACCATTACATTATTTTGTGGTTTCTATTATAGTTAACAGAGCATTCTTTAAAAGAAAGAAAGAAAGAAAGAAAGAAAGAAGCCACACAGGTTGAACTCTTCCGTGGGATGTTTCAACCGGAAGTAAATAGTTTCTTCCTGGCCAGCGATTCAGAAATCCAGCATTTTGAGAGCTCTGCCAGGTGACAATCTTAGAAAAATAAGAGGGCTTCAAAAGAGGGCAAAAGAATCTTGCACTTAGATTCCTTAACTTCCTCCCCAGGTCACCCCATTCTTAAAATGGACCTGGAGAAGGCACTCACAGGCTGTGAATCAGAATGAGCACCCTAAGCCCAATTCTGTTCTCAGTTACAATGATGTAAATCCACTGAAGTCAATGGAGTCTCGCTGATGTAACTGAAAGCAGGATTTAGGGCTCAGCCCAACTACCCTTGAAGTCAACAGAAAGACTCTAATATTCCAGCTGGATTGGGACCTCACCCTTTCTTTTTCTTGGAGTTCAACCAGAAGCAGCATCTTCTTCTGCTTCACTGGAACAAAGTGGAGAACATTAAAGTGAAGTAAGAATTCATTACTTATCAGCGTGCCCCATTGAATCTATTTTGCAGCATTCATTCTACCCGATTTCATCCCATCCTGTATAACTTTATTACCTCCATGTAGCCCTGCTCCAGAGCTGAACACAACATTATGCACCATTATATCAGAGCTCCCCATTCTTTACAATTTTCTTTTGAGCACTGCTCCTTGCTCTCCCCTTCAAATCTAAACAATGGAACTAAAAAGACATACAGAACAAACAACATTTAAATTAATATACTGCTCTCTACAACCATATAACTCTGTTTCCATCTACTGCTCATTTCCTAACTGAAACTTCAGGGCTTTATTGAAAGGGGAGGCCTGTCCATATAGGTGAACTAGGCAGTCGCCTAGGGTGATAAGTTAAACGGGGCGCCAAATTCGAGGGAAAAAAATCATATTAAAAAAAATGAAAAAAAAAATGAAAAAGATGAAAAAAATACAAATAAAATGACAAAGATGTCATTATTTCAATTCCCGTGCGCGTATGGAGGGAATATGAATTATAATTCATTTATCTACATTTCTGAGCATTTATTAATATGTCAAATCTTTTATTTACTGCAAAATAAATATTTTAGCCAAAAAAAATTTCAATTTGTGACATAGGGTCAAGATGGCCCACACTGCAATTTTGATAAGCAATAACTCAGCCACTATGAAACACATCCGCCAGCAGCAAGAGCTGCAATGCTAGTGACACCTAACTCGAATATACATCAAGGTTGCATAGCCGGAAATTCATGTAGAGCAGAGATATCATGAGTTGATACATGTCGAACGGTCATTTTAACACACGTCATAGGTAGATGGTTAAGAATTGAGCGAATACTGTGGAAAATTGTGTTTCTTGGTGACAAAGAATAAAGAATAATGTCTTTCAGCATTAAAAATCCAAAATGTGAGTATCTTTAAGAGTTATTAAACCTTAGCGTTATCGGGCTATATAATTATGAACTTTTCTTTGTTATAATTGGTTCACATGTAATAAATACGGTCCATAAAAGAAAAGTAACAGTGTTAACACTTAATAGACTACAAAAGTGATGACATCACACTCCAAGCGGGTAAACTTGAGGAAGGGGATTACTTTCCAAACAACTGGTGTCGGGTTATAACGTTGAAAAAGGTCATTTTGTTTCCGTGTAAATGCTGTAACTAACTCTTTTAATAGGTAAGTGAGTGTATGAACCTTTAAGCAGTGAAAAGATGTGTTGGGATGGCTGCAATGTGGGTTAAATCGCCAACCATGTGGTGTGTCAGCCATCCTTAACGCTATAATGCTTGCAGTCGGGAGCACAGTACATAACATTATTCAAATGCCCCATGGCAGAAAGAGGAAAAAGAAAACCCTCAAGAGCTTAGTATCGTAAACGAAAGGCAGAGAAGGAAAAGGACCAAGCAAAACAGCAGGGATCCTTCCTGAAATATCTTCTCTTTAATCCAAATAAAGATGGAAGCAGTTCACAGCATCCAGATGAAGGAATTTTACTTGGAGAGGAGGTTAGCTCACATCCACATGGAAGCAGTCTGGAACATCCAGATGAAGGTATATCACTTCAAGATGAGGGTAGCTCACATCCACAAAAAAGCAGTTTGGAAACTCAAGATGATGGAAACTTACTTCTAGATGAAAGCAGCTCACAGCATCAGACTGACATGGAAGTGGAGAAAATTTATTCACCTTCGGGGAGACATGCAGAAATTGAAGTAAATGAAGTAGAAGAAAGAAAGGATGAGGAAGTTACAAACAAGTTACAGTATGACGACCCAGCTTCATGGCCCAGATGTGATGATAGTGTGCGGCAAATTCTTGTGGAACATGGACCCAAACAAGTTTATGAATTTCCCTTCCCTAAGGATGGAAATAAAAATTTCTCTGCTCAGCATTACAAGAGGAAACTCATTAATGGGGAAGAAATTCATCTAAACTAGTTACAATATTCAGTGTTGAAAGACTCTGTGTTTTGCTTTTGCTGCAAGTTGTTTAGAAATCAAGCAATTGGTACATCACTTACTGAAAATGGTTCGAAGGACTGGAAAAAAATATCTTCAATTCTCTCTTCACATGAAAGAAGAACAGAACATTTGGAATGTTTCAAAATTGGAAAGAACTTGAATTATGATTTGAAAAAAGGAAAAACTATTGATGAAGAAAATTTACGTGTGATCAAGGAAAAAGAAGAATATTGGCAACAAATATTAGAGTGTCTGATTGCTTTAGTGAGAGTCCTGAGTGGGCAAAATTTAGCATTCCGCAGCCATGGCAGAAATGAAAAATTATACACTCCAGGTAATGGAAACTTTTTAAAATTTGTTGAGTACCTAGCTTTGTTTGATCCAGTCATGAAGGAGCATCTACGTAAAATAACTGATCATGAAACACAGGTTCATTACTTAGGAAAATATATGCAGAATGAACGGAATCAAATCCTAGCAAATGCAATTAAAAAGAAAATTGTAGAAGCTGCCCATTCTGCAAAATATTTTTAAATAATAATGGACTGTACACCAGATGTGAGTCATGTTGAACAAAATGATGATGATCATTCGTTTTGTGGATATGGAAAAGTCTGCAGATGAAGATAATGTTGAAGTGCTCATAAAGGAACATTTTTGGGGTTTCGTACCACTGAAGGGGACAACTGGAGCATGTATGACTGAAACTACTCTACAAGAGCTTGAAACAATGTCATTATCTGTTGAAAACTTACGTGGCCAAGGCTTTGATAATGGGAGTAATATGAAAGGTAAAGGCAATGGTGTGAAAAGGAGAATGATAGAAATCAATCCTAGGGCCTTTTTCATTCCTTGCAGTGCGCATTCTCTGAATTTGGTTGTCAAAGATACTGCTAGATGCTGTTTGGAGGCAAGCAGTTTCTTTGACCTGGTGCAACGTGTTTATGTGTTTTTCTCAGGCTCAACACGCCGTTGGAAGATTCTGACTCGCCATGTGAATTCTCTAACTGTGAAACCACTTGGTCAGACAAGATTGGAGAGTCGCATTGATGCTTTGACTTCGCTATCAACTTGGAAACATTTATGATGCCCTAATTGAAATTTCTGATGCTACTACCTTTACTGGATCATCTGGCAATATGGCATGTTCAGATGCAGAAGCTCTTGCAAATGGCCTTTCCAAGTTCAAATTTGTGACTTCACTCATTTTGTGGTATAATATCCTTTTCGAGATTAACCTCACTAGTAGGCAGCTTCAGGAAAAGAACTTGAACATACATTCTGCAATTCAAAAACTGCAGCAAACTAAAAATATTCTGGAGAAATTCAGAAGTGATGAAGGGTTCGAAAGAACACTGGTAGATTCTCTTGAGCGTGGTGAAGAAATAGACTTTCCAACAGAATTTGAACCAGAGCCAGTTCACATTCAGCAAAAGAAACAGCAGTTTTTGTATGAAGGACGTGACACACCCATTCAGAACCCAAAACAAAGGTTCACAGTCCTTGATACTGCTATTCACTCGGTTGACGAAAGATTTCAACAGATGCAGCAGCTAGAGTCAGTATTTGGCTTTCTATATGATATCCACAGCTTGAAAAAGAAAACAGCAAAACAGGTAAGAGAATTTTGTATAAAACTGGAGTTGGCATTGACTCATGAAAATTCAAAAGACATTGATGCTACAGATTTGTGTAGTGAGCTTCAGGCTTTTTCAAGACGACTTAAGAAACATTCCACTCCTGAAGAAGTACCAAAGCTTGTTTGTGAAAATAAACTCTCAGACAGTTTTCCAAACATTTTTATAGCTCTACGCATTCTTTTAACTATGCCAGTTTCCGTAGCTAGTGGGGAACGTAGCTTCTCAAAGTTAAAATTGATAATAACATATCTGCGTTCAACAATGGTGCAAGACAGACTTGCTGGACTTGCCACAATGTCAACAGAGCATGAAATAGCTGGAAAACTGGATCTAAAAGAACTAGTAACTGAATTTTCAAAACTTAAAGCAAGAAAAGTCATGTTTTAAGAGCACAGAATGTTTTTTATTCTGAGTGTTTTGTAAATACAGGTTGAAGTTCATTGAAGAGTTTTCTTATTTCTTTCTACATTGGACGTGGTGGTAATGGCAGTTAAAGCAGGATAGCATAATGGATGATTTCGGATTTGTAATAATAAAAATTATAAGTAACATTTTAATGCATTTTTATTTGAAATCGGTCTGAAATATCATCTAGCTGTCATGTACAAATCTATTCTGAAAATTTTGTGTATCTATTTTAACTGATCTCAGAAACATTGGTTGGACAGATGGACGGACAAACTGAATAATTAAGCCTCTGTTTAAAAAAACAAAACAAAACATTAAAAGGAAAAAGGGGGCAAAACGTTTTCCAATTTACCAAAAACCTCAGCCTAGATCTGCCCTTGGGGTTTGGGGGTGGGGGCGCCGATTGCATGGTTCGCCTAGGGCGCCAGCTGCTGGTAGCTAGTCTAGGGCCTCCCCTGTTTATTGATTATCATGATTCTGAATAAAACTATGGATCTGTTAAATTACACGGGGTAAAAAGGGCACAGCAATAACAATTTGTCACCTTCAGTTGATTTACCTCCTCCATCTCTAAAGTATCCCATATTCGGGTATAGTGGTCCATACATCAGTGCCGTGTACTCTCCAGGCTTAGTGGGAGCTTTGTTTCTAGATGCTGCTTATGCAGTCTTCTATTAAATCTCTGCAGAACCAGATACAGAATTCCTCCTGCAAGTATCTGTGTGAAAGAAATAAGGGAGAGGTGTTTTAAATACAAACAGTAACATATTTCCTCATATTTTTCTCATGATCTCTTTCTTATGAGCTTAATCCATTGAATATAGTCATTGTATAGATATGGAGGCAGGCACATGCAATATTCGTTAGTTACGTAGTGTGACAAAGTTCCTCCTCTATCTTGGTGGGTCCTGCGCTTATTGGCAGATTTTCTTGCCTCAGAGATTCACCATGTGGGTTGGGGAACAGCCCAGAGACCTTCCCCTCTGGGAGAACCCACAGTCCAGGTCAATTGGGAGGTTTGGGGGGAACCCGGGCCCGCCCTCTACTCCGGGTTCCAGCCCAGGGCCCTGTTGACTGCAGCTGTCTATAGTGCCTCCTGTAACAGCTGCATGACAGCTACAACTCCCTGGGCTACTTCCCTATGGCCTCCTCCAAACACCTTCCTTATTCTCACCACAGGACCTTCCTCCTGGTGTCTGATAACGCTTGTGCTCCTCAGTCCTCCAGCAGCACACCCTCTCACTCTCAGCTCCTTGCGCCTCTTGCTCCCAGCTCCTCACACTCGCACCACAAACTGAAGTGAGCTCCTTTTTAAAACCCAGGTGCCCTGATTAGCCTGCCTTAATTGATTCTAGCAGCTTCTTCTTAATTGGCTCCAGGTGTCCTAATTAGCCTGCCTGCCTTAACTGGTTCTAGCAGGTACCTGATTACTCTAGTGCAGCCCCTGCTCTGGTCACTCAGGGAACAGAAAACTACTCATCCAGTGACCAGAATATTTGCCCTCTACCAGACTCCTGTACCCCACTGGTCTGGGTCTGTCACATATCCCTCTCCCCTGCTCAACGCCAAGGGGTTGGGCAGCTTGGGACGCCAGACAATGCACACGTGACAAGTCATCGGCGTTGCCATGACGGCTCCCTGCTCTGTGTTGCACACGGAACTGGAAAGGTTGGAGGGATAAGAACCATCTGGTCACCCTTGTGTTCTTCTCCTTGTTCCGCTGCATCCATTGAAGAGGGGCATGGTTGGTCACGAGGACAAATCTGCGCCCGAGCAGGTAGTAGCGCAATGTTTCCATGGCCCATTTTACAGCGAGGCATTCTCTCTCCACCACTGCATATTTTTGTTCCCTTGGAAGGAGTTTCCAACTGAGGTATAGAATTGGGTGTTCCTCCTCCTCCCCGACCATCTGTGATAGAACGGCCCCCAACCCTACTTCCGATGCATCCGTCTGCAGGATAAACTCCTTGGTGAAATCAGGGGCTATCAGTACGGGGTTATTGCAAAGGGCAGTCCGTAGGTCTGTGAATGCTTCCTCTGCTGCGTCAGACCATTTCACCAGATCAGGTCCATGGGCTTTCACTAGGTCTGTCAGGGGGCTTGCCCTTGTGGCAAAGTGGGGGATAAATCGTCGGTAATACCCCACCACACCTAGGAACGTCCAGACTTGTTTCTTGCGACTTGGTTGGGGCCAATTTTGGATGGCCTCTAACTTATTCACTTGGGGTTTTACCAGACCTTTTCCCACAATGTAGCCAAGACATTTGGCCTCTGTAAACCCTACAGCGCACTTGGCAGGGTTTGCTGTAAGGCCAGCTCGCCTGAAGGTATCGAGGACTGCCTCCACCTTCTCCAGGTGGGTGTCCCAGTCTGGGGTATGAATGACCACATCGTCCAAGTAGGCAGCTGCATAACTGTTATGTGGGCGTAATAGCTTGTCCATGAGGCGCTTGAAGGTAGCTGGGACCCCATGTAGTCCAAAAGGGAGGACAGTATATTGAAAAAGTCCCTCTGGTGTAGAGAACGCAGTCTTTTCCTTTGCATCTTCTGCAAGGGGAATCTGCCAGTACCCCTTTGTCAAGTCTAGGGTAGTCAAGTACCGGGCATTACCCAGACGGTCCACTAGCTCATCTATGCGAGGTATGGGGTACGCGTCGAACTGGGATACTTCGTTTAGTTGCCGGAAGTCGTTGCAAAATCTTGTGGTGCCATCAGGTTTGGGCACCAGCACGATTGGGCTGGACCACTGACTGTGGGATTCTTCGATGATCCCCAACTCCAGCATTTTTTTTTTACTTCTGCTTTTATTTCCTCCCTTTTTGCCGCTGGCACCCGATAGGGTCTCATTGTTACTCTGGCCCCAGGGTTCGTGACGATGTGGTGATATGTCTCGGTTGTTCGACCCAGTTTTGTCGAGAACACATCTTAGTTCTGGAAGATCATCTCAGACACCTCATTCTTCTGGTCTGGTGTTAAATCGGGAGACACTCTCACCTGTTTGGAAAGCTTGTTTTCCTGGGTTAGGTCTTTTTGGACCGTTGTGCATGCCTCTTGTGCATGCCAGGGTTTCAGAAGGTTAACATGATAAATCTGTTCTTGTTTTCTGCGTCCTGGCTGCCGCACCTTGTAGGTTACTTCCCCCACGGGTTCAACCACCTCACAGGGCCCCTGCCATTGGGCCAGAAGCTTGCTTTCTGCCGTGGGTACCAACACCATAACCCGATCCCCTGGTTGGAACTGTCGCACTTTTGCCTGGCGATTGTAATGGGTTTGCTGGGCCTCCTGTGCCTTCTCCAAATGTTCCCGTACAATAGGGGTAACCCGGGCTATCCGGTCTCGCATCTGCATTACATGCTCTATTATATTTCTCCCCTCATTGGGTTCCTCTTCCCAGATCTCTTTGGCGATATCTAGTATGCCACGGGGGTGACGCCCGTATAATAACTGGAAGGGGGAAAACCCAGTTGAGGCCTGTGATACCTCCCGGATAGCGAACATAAGGTAGCGTAGTAGGGTGTCCCAATCCTTCCCATCCCAACTTACCACCTTCCTTATCATAGCCTTGAGGGTTCGGTTAAACCTTTCTACCAACCCATCAGTCTGTGGATGGTAGACCGAAGTTCTCAGGGTATGCATATGGAGCAGCGTACAGAGGTCCTTCATTAGCTTCGACATAAATGAGGTTCCTTGGTCGGTTAATATTTCCTTCGGTAGCCCCATTCGGGCAAAGATCCCCACCAGCTCTTTGGCTATAGTTTTAGAGGCCGTGTTCCGCAGGGGGACGGCTTCTGGGTCGCGAGTAGCATAGTCCAAAACAACAAGTATATTGGTGGCCCCGAGCCGTCTTCTCCAGGGGTCACACTAGGTCCATGGCTATTCGCTCGAAGGGGACCTCTATGATGGGAAGGGGTACTAAAGGTGCCCTCAAGTGGGGACGGGGACTGTGCAGCTGACACTCCGGGCAGGAGGCACAGTACCTCCGCACTTCTTCGTGTACTCCGGGCCAGAAGAAGCATCGTAGGACTCGTGCCAGGGTCTTCTCTACCCCCAAATGCCCCCCAAAAAGATGACTATGAGCAAGACTTAATACAGCGTTCTGGTGTTTTTGAGGTACTAGGATCTGCTGTACCTTCTGCCCCTGTACTGGTGCAACCCGGTATAAGAGATCCTTCTTCATTATGAAGTAGGGTCCTGGTCCCTGGGTTTTTCCTTCCACGGGGACCCCATCTAGTTCAGTCACCTCCTTCCTAATGTTGTCATACCTTGGGTCTTCTGCCTGGTCCCGTCCAAAATTTCCTCTCCCGGGGCTAATCTGCCCAAGATCTAGGGGCCCAGTCTCTGTTGCCTCTACTGGTTCAGAAGCATTAGGGTGGGGGTCAGACTCAGGTGCTTCTCCCTCCTGCGTGGCCTCCTTTTCAGCTGCGCGGGTCCGCCTACCTACAAGAGCGACCCTCTGGCTTTGGGTCAGAATTCGGGTTCCCAAGGCCTTAGCTGCCCTTCTTTCCCTTTTTGTCTTTCTACCCTGGCTGGGAGTGGAGAACAAATCTGGGGATATTTCAGAGAAGATTGGGGGTTGACAGTCTGCTGTGGATGCCTCATCAATTTTAGGGTCCCCATCTTTCTCCAATCCCCCTACTGGGAGTAAGTTTCCAAACCCTGGGAAGTCCCTCCCTATGAGCACCGGGTATGGGAGTTTAGGTACTACACCTGCTGCTACCTCAGTAGTGTTCCCTTGGATCTCGATTTTTACTGGGATGGTGGGGTAGTAACTAACTGTCCCATGGACGCATGTTATCCCTGTAAGTTTAGCCTGCAGCAGCTGACTACACTTCACGAGCTTCCCTGAGATAAGCGTGATAGCACTCCCCGAATCAACCAGTGCCGTGGTCCCTACCCCATTTAGTTTCACTGGTCTGGTATACATATGTGGGGTTAGTGAGACCCCCACAAGGTGGATTAGGGAGCATGGATCTGCCCAGTTCCCCAGGTTACACTGGGTAGGCTCCTCAGCATTGGGACACTGTGCAGCTATGTGTCCCTACTCCCCGCAGGCATAACGTCTGTATGGAGCCCTAGGCGTTCCCCGGTCTCTTGGTTTGGGCAGTCTAACATCACGATCCTCTTCTCCCTCAGTGCTCCGACTCTTTGTGGCCTCTAATGGGCCTTCAGCCTCTCTCTTTTTCCACCTGGGCCCTCCTGGTGGCCCAGTCACCCGAACTTTAGGGCTTGGTGCTGCTAGTTTAACCCGGGGTGCCTCTTCCTTAACTGGTCGGGTCAGCTCCCTCGCTGTCCTTCGCCTCTCTACCAGGGCGACAACCTCATCATAGGTGGAGGGTTCGTTCTGGCTTACCCAGGCACGAAGGTCTGGTGGTAGTCCCCTCATGTATCGGTCGATGACCAGAACCGCTAGTATCTCTTCCGGACTCCGGGACTCTGTTTGCAACCACTTTCGTGCGAGATGGTTGAGGTCATACAATTGGGACCGCGGGGTTTTGTCTTCCTGGTACCTCCAACCGTGATACTGCTGGGCCCGCACTGCTGTCGTTACCCCAGATCTGGCCAGGATCTCTGCTTTCAGCTGGGGGTAGGCTGCCGCAGCCTCTTCAGGCAGATCATGGTAGGCCTTCTGGGCCTCCACACACAGGAATGGGGCAAGGATGCCAGACCACTGATCTCGAGGCCAGGCCTCCCGTAGGGCTGTCCTCTCAAAGGCCAGAAGGTATGCCTCTACATCATCCTCCCATGTCATTTTCTGCAGCCAATGGCTGGCCCGTATGAGCCGCATCCCATCATGGCCGCGATTCAGCTCTGTAAGGGACTTTACCTGGTTTACCAGTTTCCGCAACATAGCTCGGTCTTGAGCAGCCTGGTCCATCAGCAGGCGATTAGTCTCTTGCTGCAGCGGCACTGCCTCCTGTTGGGCGGCTGCCTGGACACGGGTAGCCTCCTGCTGGGCCGCCGTAGCTTGTATCAGTGCCCGCACTACGTCATCCATTGTGGTGAAAAAAAACCTCTTTGCCACTAGGGCCTGCAACCTGGGTGTCATATCAGACTCCTCCCTCTTGTTTGTACTGCACATGCAAGCTGTGTCCACATCGTGCTGCTTCTTCCTCCATAAGAGTATGTCTAGATTAGGAAAACAGGTTGGGAACACATTTTCAAACAAGATCCTATCTAGACTAGGAAGGTAGGTTGAACACCTATCAAGTCCAGCCTTCTCTTTCTGTCCACACTGATAGAACTCCTACCCAGGTCCTTGTCTCCCATCTTGACTACTGCAAACTCCTCCTCTCTGGTCTGGTGCTAGGGAGGCATCACCCCTCCTCCAGTCCATTCAAAATGCAACTGCTAAAATGGTCTTCCTCGATCATGGTTCTGAACACATCCCCTCCACTGGCTCCCATTTTCTGCTGCACTGAATTCAATCATCGAGTACTCACCTATAAGGCCCTTACAACTCTGCTCCTCCCTACTGATTCGCTCTTTTTTGAGGCCTCCCATCCCTGTAGCTTCATCCACTCTTACCAATGATGCCACGCTTGACCTTTGATTGGTCTGCTTCTCCCACCATCATATTCATGGTTTCTTCTCTGCCACCATTATGCATGGAACACCTTCTTTGAACTAGCTGATAAAACCACTGTCCTTTCCTTCTTCAGATCTCTCTTCAAGCTCTACTTCTATTGTGATGCCTACAAGAGATCACCAATTCATAATGGCTAGGTAAAGGGCCAGTGGGGACTGCTAATGTTTATTTATGTTAAAAACAAAAGTTGAAATGACTTAGAACAATCTAAATGCATGTTCTTATTTCTGATACTTTGTTTCTCTGTCCCACATCCCTCCTGGTTGCTACACACCCTTACCACAGCTTGCCTTAAATTAGATTGAAAGTGCTTTGGGACAGGGGTTGTGTCTTCCTATGTATTTGTAAAGCTTCTAGCACAATGAGATCCCAATCCTGACTGGCACTGATAATAATCATAATAATAATATGGATCTGTGACGGGTTGGATCACAGAAACCCCCTTGGGAGCTGCCACCCAATGTGCAAAGACTACCCCTGCTTCTGTTTTCCCTGCCAGCTCAGGACTCCAGCACCATGTCTTGCTGAGCGAAACACTCCAGTCTGGCTCCAGACACAGAACCAGGGTCTGAATCACTTGTCCCAAAGCTGCAAGTTTACCTGAAAACAGCTCACAGTAGTGTGCTTGTCTTTAGCACTCAGATGCCCAACTCCCAATGGGGTCTAAACCCAGATAAATCCGTTTTGCCCTGCATAAAGCTTATGCAGGGCAAACTCATAAATTGTTCGCCCTCTATAACACTGATAGAGAGATATGCACAGTTGTTTGCTCCCCCAGGTATTAATACATACTCTGAGTAGATTACTAAACAAAAAGTGATTTTATTAAATACAGACAGTAGGATTTAAGTGGTTCAAAGTAGTAACAGACAGAACAAAGTAAGTCACCAAGCAAAATAAAATAAAATGCGCAAATCTATGTCTAATCAAACTAAATACAGATGATCTCACCCTCAGAGATGCTTCAGTAAGTTTTTCTCAGACTGGACACCTTCCAGGCCTGGGCACAATTCTTTCCCCTGGTACAACTCTTGTTGCAGCTTAGGTGGTAGCTAGGGGATTCTTCATGATGGCTTCTCTCTCCCTCTCTTCTCTTCCACCCCTTTATATATCTTTTGCATAAGGCGGGAACCCTTTGTCCCTCTGGGTTTCCACCCCCCCTCACTGGGAAAGCACCAGGTTAAAGATGGATTCCAATTTAGGTGACATGATCACATGTCACTGCAAGACTTCATTGCCCACTTGCCAGCACACACATATACAGGAAGACTAACAGGTAAACACAACCATCTGCAGATAATGGTCCTGGTTAATGTGAGTCATCAAGATTCCAAACCATCATTAATGGCCCACACTTTACATAATTACAATAGGCCCTCAGAGTTACATTTTATATTTCTAGTTTTGGATACAAGAGTGGTACATTTATGCAAATCAGATGATCATACTCAGTAGATTATAAGCTTTGTAATGATACCTTACAAGAGACCTTTTGCATGAAGCCTATCCCAGTTACGTTATAGTCACTTATTACCGTATTTTCTCTAAAACTATCCCAGTTACATTATATTGACTTATTATCAAGTTTTTATAAAACCATATAGACTGCACAACGTCACAGGATCCACAGGGTCAAATCCCATCAACTCAATCTTTTGCCCTTCTGATGTAGGCTAACAGAATATTATGCAGTCCAATGAGTTTGGATCCTTGGATGAGACGTCACAAACTTTGGGCCCATCTGTTTGGCTAAGCTATTATCAGATCCAATTGTACTTTTGGGAAGAGTATACCCCAGTGTCCTTAGCCAAAACTTTCCTTCTTGTCACTTGTGCTCTTTGCTGTTTGGCAGCTATTACAGTCCTGTAGTATGTACACAGGACCAAATCTGGTTCACCTTTTGTACACAAGTACTCCTATGGACTTCAACAGAATTACTTGTAAGTGACAAGTTTTGAACCACAGTTTGTAAACATTTTAGGGTCCTTTGGGATTAAGTTGTTTATTATTATGAACACATTTGTGCTCGGATGCCAAAATATTCATTTCTATTTCCAGCCATCTGACATCTATTTTTATTTCCACTTTAAATAAAGACACACTGAAACAAAAGACAGGAAGGTGCACAATGCTAGAGACACCCTACAATTACAGGAAGTTGACCATGCTGTGAACGTTCAGCTTATTCCTGAACAGTTGAACCCTCCTTAAGATCCAGCCAAAGACCAAAAAGCAAAACAAAACCCCAAAGGAAGCGTTATAGAGGAAAATCCTTCTGCATTTGGATACCATGATGATGGGAGATGTTAGAGAGAACCCAAATTTGGAATAGTAGGTAGCACAAAAGAAAATGAGATATATAATTATATAATAAAAATAGAAAGAGGATTGAGGGATAGCTACACATACAAACATAACAGAAACTTCAAGAATAATTGTTTGCCTGGGAATAAAATTAAAAATCATAAAATACCCTAATGTATTATAAGAACATTTGTGTACTAAAAAGGACAATGGCAAGTACCTATATTAGGAATTTCCAGGGTGCCCTTTACTGTAATAGATGAGCACAGTAATGGAACATTTCAGGCAGCTGAAGCCCCAAAGTGATCTGGGGAGGAATGCCCTTTGGATTTTAAACATTAAAAAATAATAATTATAAACCCGACCAGTTAGCAAAATGTTAAAAAACACATCACACAGCATGAGAGAATCTACAGTGTTTTGTGTTGATTTGCACAAGCAGCGTGTGACGGTGCACTCCATATGATGTTATGAAAATATGCTAATGAGTGTGAATATAATGTAACTGGAATATGCTTCATGTAAAAGGTCTCTTGTAAGGTATCATTACAAAGTTTATAATCTACTGAGTGTGTTCATCCTATTTGTATAAATGTATCATTCTTGTATCTGAAACTAGAAATATAAAATATAACTCTGAGGTCCTATTGTAATTATGCAAAGTGTGGGCCATTAATGGTGGCTTGGAATCTTGATGACTCCCATTAACCAGGACAATTGGTTGTAAATGGCTCTGTTTACTTGTAAGTCTTCCTGTATACCTGTGTGCTGGCAAGTGGGTAATGAAGTCTTACAGTGACATGTGATCATGTCACCTGAACTGGAATCCATCTTTAACCCTGTGCTTTTCCATTTAGAAGGAGGGGTGGGAACCCAGAGAGGGACAAAGGATTCCCGCCTTGTGCAAAAGATATATAAGGGGATGGAACAGAACAAAAGAGGCTGCAGTCATGAGAAATCCTGTAGCTACCACCTGAGCTGGAACAAGGACTGTACCAGGGAAAGGATTGGGCCCAGACTAGAAAGAGGCTAGTCTGTCAAAGAAGCTTATTGGAACATCTCAGAGGGTGAGATTTACCTGCATTGTTTCCTACTGTATTAGGCTTAGACTTGCGTGTTTTATTTTATTTTGTTGGTAATTTACTTTGTTCTGTTTGTTATTACTTGGAACCACTTAAATCCTACTTTTTGTATTTAATAACATCACTTTTTATTTATTAATTAACCCAGGGTATGTATTAATACCTGGGGGCGCAAACAGCTGTGCATATCTCTCTATCAGTGTTATAGAGGGCAAACAATTTATGAGTTTACCCTGTATAAGCTTTAAAACGGATTTATTTGGGGTTTGGACCCCATTGGGAGCTGGGTATCTGAGTGCTGGAGACAGGATCATTTCTTAAGCTATTTTCAGTTAAGTCAGTCTATAATTCTGGATGAAAAAAATTCTGACAGACTACAGAAAAAAGGGACTTGGTGGTGTTCTTTAAAAGTGAAGTAACATTAAAAATGAAATGAACACAAAATCTTTCTGCAGACATAGAAATGTATGAGTCACTTGCAGGGATAATAGATATGCTCTTGCCAGATCCTGGTGGTCAAAATGCATTAAAATAAACTATTATTCCAGCAGGCTAATGGTAGGTGTTCCATACTGCTATATAGGAGGCACATGATTTTCTCCCCTTTTTTAGTACTGGTGAGCAGACCCAGACTGGAAGCCTTGGAGCAAAGGTGAAAGTAAGCCGGTACACGCCGGTACGGCATACCGGCAAGAGCTGGTGCGCCGTACTGGGGTGGCCCGGCTTCCCCAGGGGGCAATTTAAAGGGCCTGGGGCTCCCAGCAGGGGCTGGAGCCCCAGGCCCTTTAAATTGCCACCAGTGCCCCACTGCTGGAGCCCTGGAGTAGGGCTGCGGGGCTCTGGCTGCTATTTAAGAAGTCTGGGGCTCCCGCTGCTTCTACCACCCCGGCCCTTTAAATAGCCGCTGGAGCCCCGCCGCCACAACTCCAGGGCTCCGGCGGCTATTTAAAGGGCCGGGGCGGTACAAGCAGGGGAGCCCTGGGCCCTTTAAATAGCCCAGAGCCCTGGGATAGCGGGGGGCTCCAGGGGCTATTTAAAGGGCCCTTGACTCCAGCTGCCTCTGCCGCCCTGGTCCTTTAAATAGCCGCTGGAGCCCCGCCGCTTCCCCAGGGCTCCAGCAGCTATTTAAAGGACCGGGGCGGTAGAAGCAGGGGAGCCCTGGGCCCTTTAAATAGCCCCCGGAGCCCCCCGCTATCCCAGGGCTCTGTGGGCTATTTAAAGGGCCCAGGGTCCTGCTGCTACCCTGGTGGGGGAAGGGGGGGGGGCCCTTTCCTTTACGGGGGGGGGGGGGGGGGGCT
>NW_020664561.1:15050165-15050924 GCF_002925995.2 Terrapene triunguis | reverse complement strand
AGACTGATGCAATGCAAGCTTTGCCAGAATGCCTTGCCTATATGCCTCAACTCCTACCTGAAACTGCCACCTTGAAGAGGACAGTTCAGTCCCTAAACCCAAATCTGTCCTTGATCTCTTTGCCGAGATTACCAATAAGAAGTACCAGATAGTATCACCTGTAGCGATGGGTTTTGTGATGTGGACATCTGTCAACTGAGGACTGGAATTAAACCATCAAATCCATTTCACGCTGGCCACCAAATTGCCATCATGTGGTAATAGCTTTCGGTCATTACGGAGTTATTCTGGATTAAAACCAGGAAGCTAGAGGTGAAGAGGCGCTGTATCCCAGGGTAAACACCATTCAGTTACTTTTTATGGTTTGTTTTCTTAAACTTTATTTGGAGAGCAAGGCAAAAGCAAAGAAATCACTGCACTTTTTTGCTTTAAAAGTTGGTTTAGACACACAGTACACCAGGACCAGATGTGTATTTATCGCTATAACGTAGCGTGATGTGTAAGTCAATAATTTGGCAACCTCTTTAGAGAAGGAATTTGCTTATTTTTTGTTCCACTAGCTGGTCCAAAACCATTTCCAAAGTTGCACAATCCTTCTCCAACTTAGTCTCTCTATTGAGAAGCAATACTCAAAACAGATTTGTGGGGGGAGGAGGGCAGAAGCAGGTCTCTTCTGGTTATGCTAAAATGCTAAATAGCAAGAGTTTAGAAGAGAAAAAACACTCTGCTCTGCTGCTTTCTGAGGCAGGTTTCTCTCTT